>NC_084502.1:22835538-23130538 GCF_024500385.1 Phyllopteryx taeniolatus | reverse complement strand
AGACATACAGTATTTGTACTAAGAGGTTGGTCATTAGTCTGGAGTCATTCAAAGAGACAACTGTCCAGAATTTGTGCATTCACAAAGGTGAGTTTAATTCTGCAAAATATACACCGGCCATACTGAGTGCGTAAAAAGAAGACTGCATTAGTGGACTTTATGAGATCTGCCACTGAGACTGGCTCGTCTTAATCTCTTTTAACATTTCACAACCAATTCCTTGAAACCCCAAGGCAATCAGCAATCTGATTGGCAGATTTAAAGTATTAAAGCATCACATTCACTCCCTTCATCCTTTTAGTTTAAATGTAAAAAAATGCACATTTGCACCGGTTTTAAAGCAAGCTGTGAGACAGCCTGCAATGCCGTGTCACGCTACCCTGCATGTGAATAAAGCTTGTGCATGACTTTCACCGCCTCTGCTAATTTGACTGCGTCCACAGCTCCCTTCCCCCACTCACAAGGCAGTTCCGACTCAGTATCCATTCAACGCATCACAGGCTCATACCGACAGTGAGCACAACACCAATGAGGTGAACAAAATGTAGTAACGGCTCAAGCGTTCTCCAACATAATGGTAGAACTACTTGGACTACTGAAACAAGACTGCTCATTAATGACAATGGTTCACTCTCCAAGCTTCAACAGAGAGTCACTAGCTTTTATTTTTGATAGTCACTTCTACAAAACTTTTTTTTCTCAGTTTAATTACACAATTGGAATTTCAGATGCAAGGTTACTTATTTACCGTTGACTTGGGCTATTTTAATCTAAGGGTCCCACCCAGTTTGACTATGGCAGAGGTATTCGCTCACTGAATATTCGTGAGCAAGTTCAGTGATTTAGATTTTTTTCTATTAAGAACGACGAAAAACTATTTTAACCACTGCAGTGAGAACTGAGATACAAGGTGTCTCAGAAAAGTTGCATGATTGGTGTCACAAAAGATATATTTCAACTACACACTAAAAACTTTCCTGTTCGAAGTTATGCCCTTGGAGTCAAATGCACTTTCCCAGCCTTCTCTGCCACGCCTTTTTGCAGCTGGGTCATCACTCCCATCTAAATGTCACCCACATTTTCAAAACTGTTGATGACCTGCTTGAGCTTGGGAAAGAGGACAAAAATAAATAAATCACATGGAACCAGGCTAGGTGAGCAGGGAGGTTGCGCCAGCACAGCGATGTTCTTCTCAGCCAGGACAGAACTCTCACCACTTCTCGCGCACTGAACAAAACAAATGCTGCAGGATCTCTTTGTGGACGTGCTAATTGATTGCCTGGCCAACAATGAAGGGGAAAACTTGCAATTTGGCTTTGAAGAATATATTTTGTGACACCAGCCCTGGAACCTTTCTGACACATCAAACGAAAAACGTTACATTCTTTTTTTCTTAATTTAACACATTCCATTCAATTTCCATTGTATTTTAGTAATTGTTATTGTATTGTTTTATTATCTACACCCACATAAACTTTAGAAATGTCTACCACTTTAACAACAAATGAACAAACAAACAAGCAGCATGTTCTCTTTGTGCTTGTGTGGGTTTTTTATTCCCAAAATATGCCTGTTAGGTTGATTGAAGACCATAAGTGTGAATGGAAGAGGGAATGATTGTTTGTCTGTTTGGCTGTCTGGCGACCAGTCCAGTGAGTACCCAGCCTTTCGGCCAAAGTCAACTGAGACTCATCCGCGATCCTAATTGTGGAAAAGGGAGCGATATAGAAAATGGAAGAATGGCTGAATGGTAGTATCAAACTTCAATTTGGAGCGAAAAACATGTGGAACCAAGATTCCTGAATTTATTTTCTTTATCAAACTATTGAAGTAAAATAAAGGTCCTATTGAGGGGGAGTCCTCAACATGCAATTATGCTAGTGCCTCAAGAGTCTTGTGACACACACAGCGTGCACTGATAACAGACACAGACATCTGCCTGCAGTTTCCCCCTCCCACTCACTCATTAGGAGGTCAGTCTGAAATGCCAAGCTGCTCTGCAAGTGGTGCACGTGGGCACGTGTGTTGGTCAAGTCAATCCCAGCATGAGGCGATGAGGAATGTCACACCCCAGCACACACCGACAAGGGTTACTGGGATTATGGCCGTGGGGCGTGGCATCCTGAGGCAAGTCTGTGGATTACTGCTCCTAATCAGGTCAATCAGACCTGTCTGCAAAAGATTCAGCAGCATCATGATGGGTCATAGTTGTACTGGCTTCCAAAAGATAGATCCTGACCAAGAGCAACACGTTCAGGTGAAGTAAACCCAGATTTTATAAGGTCAACACCCAAAGTAAAAGTAGTGCACTCCTCATCTGAATTGGAGCTGATAAGTGACATTTTAATTGCTATGGTAACCTTCAGTTTGTCAATTAGTGTAACATCATCTTGTCACGTGGCATTATGTTACACACACTTCAATGATACAGTATTGGCGAAAGCTGGTGTCTTAACCTAAAGCATTTGCAGTACCATTCCAAACAAGTCATGAGTGACACACACATGCCTGTTCCACTACAATCAGCCCTTCAATGTGTGGATGATCTGTTGACCATTTTTGGCCATCCATACAAGCAAGGCTGCTCATAACCGGGAACATAACATGAGTTACATAACAACATAGAGGCCAACGCGGCGACCGCATCAGACCCCTAATGAAGGCAGGGTCCGGATGCCAATTGAAGGACAAACAAAATGGAAAAGCATAAGGCGTCAACCTTTTATAATGATAGTTCTGTTTTGTAAGAGTAGGGCTGCACTCGACAGAGGCCTTCATTCGTTTGCAGCCTGCCTGCCTGCAGAGGCCTTGGACACATTCCCTGCACAATGAATAATCAATTTTGCTAGCAGTCGATCCTTGACAACCCTCCATGCATGGGGAGCAGGCGAGTGAGGGAGAGAGATGTAGACGTCATATCCTGCTTTTGCCACCAAAGCTGACTGTTTTTCAGTGTTATTGACACAAACAGTCCCACAATACGCCCTTGAGCCAGACAATAATGAGGGAAGTGTTGCAGTCTCATCTACACAGCTGCCTAACACCTAGACAATTACCAACAAACTTGATTCAACCGGCCATATCTGTCAAGCTGTCGAGGCTTGACCATCCATCTATCCATTTCCTTTACCGCTTATCCTCACTAGGGTCACGGGCGTGCTGTAGCCTATCCCAGCTATCTTCAGGCGAGAAGTGGGGTACACCCTGAACTGGTCGCCAGCCAATCACAGGGCACACGAAACAAACAACCATTTGCACTCACAATCACACCTATGGGCAATTTAGAGTCTCTAATCAACCTACCATGCGTGTTTTTTGAATGTGGGAGGAAACCGGAGTGCCCAGAGAAAACCCGCACAGACGGGGCCGGGATTTGAACCCCGGTCCCAAGAACTGTGAGACGGATGTGCTAACCAGTCGTCCACCATGCCGGCAAGGCCTGACCAATCCATGTTATTTTCATGTTGTGCAGCTTTGGTTCTCAAGTTTTCAACGAGGCAGAACAGAATGCAAAAATCATTTTAAGCTCTGTGTCGTATAGGATTCTGAGTACGAATTGCCGTAATAATAATACATTTGTCAACTGTATGGAAGCTTGCTTTGTTGTTGAGCAAATTAATCAATGCATATAATGTTAAAGGATTGGGATAATATTTGAATTAGTTTTCTGTCTAAACAAGTACAAGATGATGCCAGTTATGGGACTTTGAGCTACATTCACGAAAACCTTTGCTCAGCATTATTTTGCTCAATTCAACACCAGGTCGCATCATAACAGGAGTCAGAACATTAATAGAGAGATTTTTGTCAGCGCCAATAAAAATAATATTTCAAAAGTAACGAATTATCAATCGCTTCAATGTTAATTTCCCCCATAGTTGATCAAGGAAATGTTGTCAAAAGCCCATCCACAGTCCCACTAAGTTATGATGTCTTGCTTAGGGATGTGCTGGTTCATAAACTGACAAGCCATTAATTGTCTTGCTTGCGGCCATGAGCTCTGATGACATTTTTAATAATCATCTTGAAAAACATGGTGAAGCTGTTCAAAGTATGTATGCAGGCCAGTTGGGTTTACCAACTACATAATCAAAGTATATTAAGTCTTGACAGCTTGTATGAAAGTGTGTGTGTGTGCGCGCGCGCGCACACACGTGTGAATTATTAGCTACGTTCCACCTTTCAGCATTCTAATAAACCAGCATTCTCGGCATACCACCGGCAATGAAATCCCTATGAAGTGAGAGTGTGGCCACCTGCCAGCGCCCCTTTCCGCTCTGCAATCTGCCCGTGTGTTAGGACGACGAGGAAAGGACTATCCAAGGTCTATCCAAGTCAACAAAATGCTGCATATTCCATTGCAGTTCAGCTAAAGACCACACACACACCCCTCCAAGGGACACTGGCATAATGAAAATCCAAGAACATGGAGTACAAGTACTTCGGATTTCACATAGAGCTTTCTCTTGACAGAGGGATAAAGCAAGTCATCCATAACTGCTTTGGGAAACTTGGGTAAATTCATGTAGGCTCAGTCTAATGAGTTTGATATGACTGACAGAACAAATTCATAGTAGGAAGAATAGTTTGGTGAGATAGACTTGAGCTCATATCTCAGATGGAACAGGAAGTATGATTTAAGTGGAAGCTGGCACCGCGCATATCTTGATGACTCACAGTCTCAAAAACCACATAACGTTCAATCACAAGACTATGAAACCCATTCTGGTCCCTTCCTATTGACTGTGCTTTTATTTTCATTTTTTTCCCAAAGCAATTGTTTATCACAGAATTCCCTCAAAGTATTATGTCATTATATCAACCAAGTGTTAAAAGATTTGGCCTGTCTTTTTAAAGAAGATACTGTGTTCCCAAATTTTTCAGGAAGAGCAATACTGTCCATGAGTCAATTTGATCCAGGTGTGTTTAATTATCCAGCAGTCAGAAACAAAAATATTCTAAGCATTGTTTATATCATGTTTAAAACCTTAACTAACAATCACGAATCAATAGTTATGGCATTAGCTCACCAATGTTATCAGAGTTAATGTTTTATTGTTTCAACTTCTTAAGCTCTTCTGACACGTGAGGCACATCTGTGATGCATTTCATCATACCCATAATTTGCCATTAAAGTCCATGTTTTAACATCTTAATAATACAGTGATTAACTTAACATTTTTATACTAGCAGTAGGAGGCAGTGTATAAGGAGAACGCTTGACTTAAAAAAAAACATACAGTTAATAAAAATTGTATGATTGTGACTGACTCGTCACCCGCCTTTTATAGGCATATGCTTGTGTGGAGTGTGTGGAAATTTTTTAGGCAGATGTGGACCAATGGTTAAGATCATCATCGCCTGCCACCGTGGGGGATCTAGGTTCAAGATCCCCGACCGGACCATCCGCCAACATCTCCCGGACTCGTGGCTGTGGTGTCCTTGAGCAAGACACTGATACCCTGAACTGTTCCCCGGGCGCTTAAATTGCCCCCTGCTCCAGTGTGTTCCACTAACAAGTGTGTGTGTTCACTGTGATGGGTAAAATGCAGAGAACAAATTTTGTGTGCATTCATGCATGTTCATGACAATAAAGGTGATTCTTCTTCTATTTCTATTCCCATTAGTTCCAACAGGAAAACGTGCTTTGAAACCTAACAAATCACACCTTGGATTGCGTTCAACCTCGTAGGTTTCAATGTACTGTGCTTGTTGAAAAAAATATCAGAATCAGAATCATCTTTATTTGCCAAGTATGTCCAAAAAACACACAAGGAATTTGTCTCCGGTAATTGGAGCCGCTCTAGTACGACAACAGACAGTCAATTGACAGAGAACACTTTTGAGACATAAAGACATTGAGAAAAACAGTCACTGAGCAATAAAGGGTTGCTAGTTATCTGGTAATGCCGGTACATTTTTTTTTTCCTTTAAGTGTAACCCATTAACACTTTGCATAACTATCTTGTTGTGACATTTACAGGCAAATACAAGTGTTCATCTGGTAAACTGGTTAAGTCCTGGACATAGGCAGATTGGCTAATCATTGAGCACTAAAATACCTATTAAAAGGTTATGACACGAGACATGAACCATAAAAAGTAGACTTTACACCAATCTGATCGGCCTGATCGGTATCGGCCGATAATTAGCATTTTATGCTGATCGGTTGATCGGCTTTAATGTCATAATTCGCCGATCCGATCAATGCACCGCAAAAGACATTTACTCTGCATCGCCATCGTGTACAGTATATTTCAATCAAAAAGGTAGTTTATTTGTAGCCTTGTCAACAACATACTACTTGATTCTGATTAGAGCTGCAAATGTTGCCACACATTTACTTCAAAACAACAAAATATTCCACGATTGTTAGCCTGCATGTACACGGAGCAGCACAGATATTCATGAAAGTGCTACAACTGAAGCCGAAAAGGAGCCATCGGCGAGGTGGATGGATTCCGCGGCGGATTAAATGTGAGAAAGTTTATTCAATACAGCGTGAAAGATCATGAGAGCAAGCTAGCTAGCCAGCAGGCTAAATAGATAGCTGACTAGCTGGTAAGGCAGCAGCTTGTTCCAAGGCATGAACGTACTGGGGAGCAAGGATTTACAGCACCAAAAGACAAAATAGACCCAGGACTCTACCTTTGCCCAGGGTACAGCGAGGGATCCTGGTTAAAGTAAACCATTTTAAACAAAAAAACTTTTCGAGAGGGAGAAGCCGCAGCTACACGTCAGCCAAAATGTGCCAGCGTGCCATCTTATCGGTTCAAGAAATAGTTCTCAAATAATCAATTTGTATTTTTCATTTGTTGGACTATTATTTCAGAATAGTACAAGGAGTAACGATTTGATTATAATTCGCTAGTCATTCCTTACTGTCAATAGAAACAGCGAATGGGGATTTAGAGTGAAGAGTCCAAGCCCTACTATACAGGAATCATGTAGACTTTACACCAATCTGATTGGTCTGATCGGTATTGGCCAATTATTAGCATTTTATGCTTATCGGCTTCAATGTCAATATTCATTGATTGACTACTCAAAAGACATTTACTTCGAAAGCTAGTTTATTTTTAGCCTTGTCGCGTGTCTTTTGACATAGTACTGTAAATATCTGGCCACCAATAGAGTCATTTAAAAAAAACATGTCGGCGGTCTCAGACAGACATCACGCAATGTCTGGATCAGACTACAAGAGACATTTGGTCTTTCATGATTGCACTATGTCAGACTAAACTTGTATTCCGATACCACCGCATCCCGTTTTTTACAATCACTGGGCTTCACCTTGTCAACTCAAACACGACCTGATACACTTGTTACCATGGCGACGACAACACTAATGGGTTGCGCCGGGTGTTTATAAGAACAAAATGGGGAAAAACGCGTGTTGGTGGTCACCGGTGCTTGGGAGAGGACGTTCGTTTAAGGTATGTTCACATACTTTTAATACGACATCGCTTGCAAGCAGGCAACAAAACGTTATGTAGCCTAGCAAGCTAGTATTTATTGTAAATATAATTTTTGGAGCAATTAAGCACACAAGTATATACGGTAAATGAACAAGTCATTTAAATAGACACATTGCTCCATCTCGTATCGGATCGATGATCGGTTACCGTTTTTATAAACTCGGTGATCGGCCCCAAAAATCCTGATTGTGAAAAGCCTAATAAAAAGTACAGAACCACTCTCATACTGCATCCATTGAAAAAAATCAACAGTGTGGTGATAAAGCATTGATGAATAGAAGGGTGTAGTCTGGCTGGGCTGTGGCCCCTGGGTGTCCTGCTACAAACCAAGTCAGCATTTGTCACACACAAAGTCCTCAGGCATGCAGGCCCCTTCAGAGGAGGAGGAGGAAAAGGAATGTCACCCAGTAAGCCTTTTTATTTATTCTCTTCAGGCCTGTCTGTCCCCAACTGTTGCACTATACACTGCTAAAAGGCCCAAATGGCAACACAGTAATGCAAGGGTGCATAAACTACGGCTCTTGGATTATGTGCAGCGGGTGAGAGCATTGGATACAGCCCGCCATGCAATTCTGAACCAACAAATACTCTTAAGATAATATATGTCATTGCATCTTCCATCCATTTTCTGTACCGCTTTATCCTCACAAGGGTCACGGGCGTGCTGGGGGCTATCCCAGCTATTTTTGGGCGAGAGGCCGAGTACACCCTGAACTGGTCGCCAGCCAATCGCAGGGCAGATAGAAACAAACAACCATTTGCACACACATTCACACCTAAGGGCAATTTAGAGTCTCTAATCAACCTACCATGCATGCTTTGGGATGCGGGAAGAAACTGGAGTGCCCGGAGAAAACCCACGCAAGCACGGGGAGAACATGCAAACTCCACACAGGCGGGGCTGGGATTCGAACCCCGGTCCTCAGAACTGTGAGGCAGATGTGCTAACCAGTTGTGCACCGTGCCACCTCATTGCATCTTATCTTTCAATAAATGGATTTTATAATGTGTGTGTGTGTGTGTATGTGTGTGTGTAAAATGTATGCTGAGCAGACGTGTGTGCTGTGCACGCTACTTACTCGTTGTGTTGCCTTGCATCTGAATGATACATTTCGAATCCTTGCTCGTCTCCCTGGAATTGAAGGGTCGAACTCGAACAGCGACTTTTACCGACGCCCCAGACATGTTTGCAGTGCTGGATGGTCTCCTAGTAAAGTGTGTTGTGTGCCCTCCCTCCTAGAGGATGAAGAAAATGTTCACGTTAAATACCTGATAACATGCTAGGACAACCACAACAGTCAACAAAAATGGCTGACCACACCAAAACACACCTATTCTCGCTATGTATTTTTGTACTCTTTTTGTTCCCTAAGATCCCACCCCAAATACCCTGACTCCTTCTAAAGGCCCCATGCTAGCAGAGGAGTACCTAGTGTTGGTCACCAGCTGATAGCCAGCCGGCTTGACAGATTAAGTCTAACAGCTCCTTGTGGGGTTAATGCCGGAGAACTTCTGGTAAACTTCTCAAGCTGATTCAGAGAAAAGTGAAAATCGCTGTTGGCAGTGGTGGAAGTTAACAGCTGATCAGCTGCCCTACATAAGACACAGTAAGTGTGGAACTATAGATAAAAAGTCACTTGCGATACAGTGAACCCCCGCTTATTCACGGTTTGCTATTCACGCATTCACTCGTGTCTTCATGCTCTTTTTATAACGCTCTAAGATTCCAGAAGATGGAGGAAAAACCCTAGCACATAATAAATTAATAATTGGTGTCAAGCAAGTATGTTGCCATCATACATACTGCATCGACTAAGAGACTAACGTCTTTGTATGTCTGGGGGGAGCTACAGTATGTTTATAGCCTGGTTAATGGAGGAAGTTATGGAGTCTTTACCGCGTGTGCATGTCCATGCACGCATCCGGTGCATTTTTTTTATTAATGTTTTGGGATCATAGCTTGTGAGCTACTTAGTTTAAATTGTTAATATAGAAGATTAGAACATTTCTGGGGAGGTCAATTACTTGCAATTTTGCAGTGGGTCTCTGTCCCTAATCCCAGCATTCCCTGGAAAGTGAAACAAACAATTTTACAATTGTGTTGCATCATATTTTACCAAAAGCCTATTCCAAATAACAAGCATAAGCCATCAGAAGACTACTTGGCAAAGTGTTGGCGTCACACATCTCTTTATTTTCCACAAACTTGAAAAGTCAGCCATACTTGTTGAAGCATACGCCCATGAAATTCTATCCAGCCCGCTTGCTTGGCGCTCCGGTGGGACAGTGGGCCAGGCCTGGCCGCTGCATCCAGCACATTTTCGAAGGGTCTTGATAAGAAAAGGGCTCGGGCCATAAAACAAGATGTGAGCAAGCAGACTCACCCGCCGCTGCTCTATGTTGTGGAACAGTGCGACAGGATGGAGCCGGGTGCTTTTTTTAGCAGCATAGCAGGGACGCATTGAACCCGATGAACCCCACACGAGCGACTAAAGTAAATGGCACTGCATGTAGACGACAGAAAATCCTTTATTTATTTTCCTGGCATTATTCTCTTCTTATTGGTACTTTTAATCAGCGCATCGTTAACGCCTGTGGCTTTAGCATATATGCCGCGACTCGCATCCGGCGACGGAAATATCTCGAAAGTCAACCACTTTCACTGTAGCAAATAAAAGGTTGTATAGAGCAGGCATTTTGGTTTTCAGGGGGGAGGGGGGGGGGGGGTGCAGGACAGTGTAACGGTCTGGAGACACCGCCATACATATACCCGCCCGTCTGGAACGAGCTAAAGCAGGCTAATGCTCACCGGCTAACTCACGAAGAAATGCCTGGTATCACTGTGTAATAACCCACCTCGTTTAGCGTTGACATTCGGGGATTTAAATGAAGAACTTCACTGCATTTACTCACCTTCGAAGTCTGTCACGCCAGCAGCGCCAACACCATGTACACACGATGAAGCTAGCGGACGTCAAACGTGTTGTGTTGTTTTTGTATCAGAATGCGCAAGCGGGGAAACTGTCGTAAAGTCTCCCCTCGTGAAAAATGCCCATTATAGTGGTGTCCTCCGCCGGGTGGAGCTCGAATCGCGATCGAGAACTCCTTGTCGAGCCTTGTTTTCTCGTAAGGATGTCAAGACGGGCGTCTATCTGCAACCAAACGGAGGGAATTGATAAACCCAGATTACGTCAACACCCTCGCGAGCACTGAGTGGCAGGTCGTTAGGCCAATGAGCGAATAGATTTGGATGACTAATGGTGAAATAAACCAATAGACGTCTTAAAACACGGAAGGGGCGTGAGAAGCTCCCCCCCACCCTCCACCCCTACAGTGACGCTACACTGCAGGATTTCTTCCTTCCACCGCTCCCCGCACGGCCGGCTCCGCAACACCCAGAGCCACCGAAAAGAGCTCCGTCTACCGAGCGTGCTCAAATTACACACGACAGTGGGCGTCACCAACCTTTTTGAAACTGAGCTACTTCTCAGGTAGTGATTAATGCGAAGCGCTACTAGTTGAAATGTGTTGCCTATCATTAATAACACTGAGGACCACAATTTTTGTTGCGTTATGTCCGACAGCTGTTTTTAAACGAGATTTTGGGTGCGGAATCCAATACTGATCTCAGTTTTTCTATATCACGTCAAGTTTTTTAACTATCGGATACCTGTTTTCTTAAAAAAATATATGAAAAATGTATGCATGTACGTAAATAAAACACTAAGATGGAATAGTTACACGCTTTGAAAACTAAAAAAACAGCATAAAACGAAATAGAATTTACAACGGTATGCCCGTGTTTACAAGGTTAAGAGAAAAGCCAGCACAAATGCTCTTAATTCCTACTATGCTAGCTTTCCGGTTGCAGATATTGATAGCACTGACCTATTGGGAGCTGCACACACCTCTCACCGCACTTTCCAATTGGGACTGCACAAACAAGTTGCCACGTAGCTGTAGATGAGTTCAATCGTAATCAACTGGCAAGTCTTACTACAGCTAATCAGTGGAATTTTGCTTATCTGGAGGGTAAACTGACTGCAATTTTGGAATTAGCATATCAATTTTAGTTTTAATCAGCATAAAAATCTAACTCCACAGAATTTCTTTTTCAAATTGTTCCCCAGTGTAATTAATGATCTATGTGAAGACACTAATCATGTTAATGACTTATCAATAACTGCCAAAAATGATTTAACAATGGAGGAAACATCCATGCATCCATTCATTAATTTTATTCCACTTATCCGGGGTCGTGTGGCGGGGGCAGCAACCTAAGCAAAGAAGCCCAGACGTCCCTCTCCCCAGCTATTTTATCCAGCTCTTTTAGGGGGCTCCCGAGGCGTTCCCAGGCCACCCGGGAGACAGTCTCTCCAGTGTCTCCATGGTAGTCCCTGTTGCCTTTTCCCAGTAGAAGTGCTCCAGATGCCCCAGCCACTTCATCTGGCTCCGCTCAATGCAGAGGCTCTATTCTGAATGATGACCGGACGTCTCACCCTTTTTCTCATGGAGAGCCCAGACACCTTGCGAAGGACACTCATTGCGGCCGTTTGTATCCGCAAGGTTGTTGTTCCGGTCACAACACACAGGTCCTGACCATAGGTGAGGGGTACTGGACCCCTAATACAGGCTGTTCTTTCCCTGTACAACTGGTGTAAGAGTTTAGTCTGCATTGCCGGCAGTAAGTCGGATTTCGTTTCCAGTGAGGGTTAGACTCTGCCAAGGCTGGCCATTGTCACTCATTTTGTTCATAACCTTTATGGACAGAATTTCTAGGCGCAGCCGAAGCGTGGAAGGGGTCCGGTTTGGTGGCCTCAGTACTGCTTCCCTGCTTTTTGCAGATGATGTGGTTGTTTTGATTCCAATGAGCAAACTTCAACTCTCGCTGGAGCTGTTCGCAGTCAAGTGTGAAGCAGTTGGGATGAGAAACAGCATTTTCAAAAGAAAGAACAAGATGCCTGATAGAAACGGCCAAAAGGAGTTTCCTCCACAGGGTGTCCGGGCTCTCCCTTAGAGATAGGGTGAGAAGCCCAGGACATGCTGGAGAGACTGTCTCCTGACTGGCCTGGGAACACCTTGGCATCCCCGAGGAGCCGGACACAGTGGCTGGGGAGAGGGAAGTATGGGCTTCCCTGTTAAAGCTGCTCCACTCGCAAACTGACCCCAGATAAGCAGAAGACAATGGATGTATGGATAATAATAATAATAATAATGTTAGTTATATTATTCAAATTTTTGTGGTCACAATGTACTTGTAAGGAAAGTAGTTCTTAATGAAGATTAAATAAATCTGACATACACTCTAGAAAACAAAACTACAAAAAACAACAAAGCTGCATTTCTTTACACAAATAACATTTATGTGACCCCAAACTTTGGAACAGTAGTGTATGTCTAAAACAGTGCTTTCATGTAAAACATTCAAAATTGTCTGGGTGACCCCAAACTTTTGAAAGGTCATATAAGTAAAGACTCAATGTCTGACACACCAACGCAGCAACCCTTCCAATTATAAGTCGCCCAACAATCCACCCTCAGACAGTGATAATTAATGGTAGCATGTTTGATTTCCTGATGTCATGTTTTTTGTTTCAGTGCAGAATTTAAAAACTGTGCAGGATTTGATCACAGCTGGGAGTTTATTCTACTCTGTTAGTGGTTTGAATTAAAAAGCTGACTGTCCAAGGGTTGTTTTTCTTTTGGGTCCTGTACACTGCCCTTTGGACGTTAACCCGGTCAATCCAATCCGAATTATTTGTAAGATTAGACATGGTTGCATGCTGTGTGTGGTAACAAATACTTTAAATTCTAATAAGTCATAATACTACAGCACTTTTGCTTGTGTTGTTGCTACATTCAAAGATGAAGAGGGTAAAACAATCACAAGGTTTGGAATAATGTGCATTATCATTTATTTTCAGTTCAAAATCCTAGCTTCCCAAAACAATTGTGTAGTGAAGGGATAATTTCCTGTACAGTTAAGGTCAGCAAGGTCACGTTAAGTACATAGCGAGAGAGACTATCTCTAGTCATGTTGTCAAGGTGTTCCAATGATGCTGGAGCTCATGCTACATTCTGTCGTGTTCAGACCAAGCTGCCCGTTTAGAAGAGTTATTTTTTCTAGAAGGGTTTAAGGGTTCTGAAATAGCAGCCATGCGCCCAAAAGAAGCCAATTGAATCTTTCAAAGTCAGCAGGGGAAATGGGACTAAAATAGAATTTAAAAACAAAACAAACAAAAAAGTCTATTTGGGTACATCAATTTTGATAACATCTGACTGCACTCAAAAGGAAACAGACATTTTAGATTGCTTAAGCTACATCCTTAATTCTGCCTAGAACAAGCACAGGTGGTGCATCTGTTAAGATGTGAGACTTCAGCACACGATACCAACTCAAATTAGTCATTGTCAGAGTCTAGCTTGCAACAACAACTTCCAAATACGCTTCTCAGTCCGTCATCCTACAAGCATCACAAATCTTTAATAACGCCCACATACACATTGTTACAAAACACACATGGACCATCAAGGAAAATATTTAATGAAGTCTCTTTATGCAGCTCTGTGTTAAACCTGTGTGTGACGGAGACTGTTTCGTGCAGCCTGAGAGACACCCTAATTGTTAAATATATGTATACATTTGGATATACATATAGTATACACAAATTCCCAAAGCAAACAAAAAAAGTAATTCATAACTTTATTATGATGTGTTTTGAGTATTATTGTAATGGCCTGTGTAGGGCAAAAAGGGCAAAAATAAAACTCATCATGTTTGTTATTGTTGGTAGCGGTGACACTAAATTCAGGCGATTTGGGCCAGATGTCTTCATTATGGAGAGCAGGGCTAGGCGCTGTTGACAAGTCTTTAGACAAGTCGTCCTCCCTGTTTCGCTCTCATCCAAGCGTGGATCCTCTCCTTCAGTTCAGGAACTGTGGATTTAATAAACACTGTGAGGAACATGTTCTGACCTGATATTTCCCAAACTACAGTCCTACCTGGATTTGTGAGTTTAATTTGTTTTGTGACCAAGTTCGTAATTCAATTTACTCATTTAAAATGGAAAATGTGCTTTCACTTGCATACCTAAATGTTGGCTTGGAACAAAGCAAAATAAATAAAAATGTAATTAAGGTTAATTGTAATTTAACGTACCACTGTATCATCAAATTCTTCCCGTTCGAAGTGTAATTAAAATAAATTTGGTTACTTGACTCCAGCATGCTCTCAGTGAGCGGCTGCCGGTTGAAGGGATCAGTGGGCGAGTTGAGCAGGTGGCGAAGGATGATGGATCGGTCCATGATGTTCCCCGAGGGCAGCATCACAGGGTCGGTCATCAGCGTATCCATCAAAGGGTCTGTAAGAACAGTAACACAAACATTTTAAGACAAAAAAAAGCAACAGAATAAAACTGGTAAAAAAGCTTTGCACACATCAAACATCAGCAAATAATAGAGGGAACAAATAATCCTTAATAGCAACCAACCTATTGTCCCACACTTGATATGTCACAAGTGGGACTTACGAGTTTCTAAAAAAGATTTTGACTGCACAGAAACCCGAGCCGGCTCTGCTTCATGTGTGATACACTCCTGTTGACTATGGCAGTCTTATCGGGAAATCAAAGGAGGTATGTAGGCCACATTCTTATTCTAGATTATAATAAGTATGTGGTTATAGGATAGCCTCTATCCAAATTGTCTATATGACCTTTATGGGGTGGCAAATCCCCTGCAAATGTCTGCTATTTAACAGTTACAGTCAAGTACAGGCAAGGCTTTTACTTCATTACAAGGCCATGGTATATCTTATAATGTATGGGGAACAAGACCTACAATTAGAATAGATTTTATACCACGAGAAAATGGTTTCCAATCCAGATTATTATTATTTTTTTTTTTGGGCAATACTTTGAGAAGGACACTTAACATTACTGCAAAGAAAATGTTCTTATTACCCACTAAAGTGTTCCATAGATGAGAGATGTTATCTTTGGGCTAAAACATGTACAGTAGCATTGTGGTACCCTTCTTGGCATATGAATTTATCCTTTAAAAAATAGCATTGGGTTTGAACCAGGAACCACAGTGGAGTACTCAACTGTTTTTTCTGTTTTCATTTACTGAAGACTTTAAGATCACAGGTGTCAAACTCAAGGCCCGGGGGCCAGATCCGGCCCGCCACTTGATTTTATGTGGCCCCGCGAAGCAAATCGTGTGTGTCAACTTCCATGATTCTTGTTCAAATCTCAAATAGTCATATATCATAAATGATAATGTTGAGTTACTGCAAGCATTTTTGTGTTACCAAACATGAACAGTAGTTGAAAAACCCAGTACCCTTGATTTCTGATTCCAAAACTAGTTAATAAATTTCATGTGTAAATATGATGAGGCGATTAAAGATTTTTATGGTTTCACGGTCATAACGGCCCTCTGAGGGAAACCGTAACTACATTATTGACCGTGACAAAAATAAGTTTGACACCACTGCTTTAAATTATCCAAAGGTGTGAATGGTTGCTTCTTTACATGTGCAAAGTAAGTGAGCAAACCTTCCCCCAATGAGAACCAGTGTCATTTAAAAATTGATGGATGGATTTTAACCATACAGTTACATTTTAATTACAATATTAAGTTTTTAAAAAATAGCCCATAAATTAGATTCCATCATTTTTTTTCCTTTACACCATGTGCATGTTATTTTGTCACATTCATCAAGTGATTTAGTCACAGCAGTGTTTCGACCCTGTGAGTAAGGATTTCTAAATTAATCCCAAAAGGTCAATGGTATGACTCTGGTAGAGACAAAGCTCTACAAACGAGATCTAAATCACAACATAAGAAATGAGAAACTGAATACGTATAGTAGTATGTACAATATAGGTTTCAATAACATTTAAAGGTCCCATATTTTGGCTATTTAGACCTCCACAGAGTGACTTTCTAACATGGACTTGGCATAACATGGTATAAAAGTGTACATTTCATTTTAAAAAAACACCTTGGTCTTGTCATACGAGTGTCCAGAAAAGGCCCCTCTGACAGCTACTTCTGTTGGACCCAGTTTGTATCCGCTTTGTCCATATTTGGCTAAGAACGCCCCCTTTCCTCTGATTGGTTGCTTCCGTGTAGAAGACCTACTTGTGAGAGCAAACGTGTTCGTTATGTTGACAGCGCTGGCTCGGAGCGGAAAGGGAAGGTGCAGATCTTTGCTAGTGACGTAGATAAGATTGAGAAATTTGGATGACCTGAGTTCAGGCGTATCGGCAGAAAAAGGTTTGGAACTCTGGAATAGTTGGACGAATTAAATTTTATATTTCACATGTTTAGGTGGGACATGGCAGACTGGTTAGCACATCTGCCTCACAGTTCTGAGGAACCGGGTTCAAATCCGGCCTCGCCTGTGTGGAGGTTGCATGTTCTCCCCGTGCCTGTGTGAGTTTTTTCCGGGCACTCCAGTTTCCTCCCACATCCCAAAAACATGCATGGCTGGTTAATTAAAGACTCTAAATTGGCCATAGGTGTGCATGTGGGTGCGATTGGCTGGCAACCAGTTCAGGGTGTACCCTGCTTCTTGCCCAAAGCCAGCTGGGATAGGTTCCACAGAACGCCCGCGAGGATAAGCGGTATGGAAAATGGGGCACCACAGAGAGAATATTTCATCCCAAATACTAGAAAACATTTGTTTGGCAAAATACGGGACCTTTAAACATGTTGCATGGGGGGATGAAACCAGAAAGCTTTAGGATCAAAAGCAAATGTGAGCAGCTCTCTCTCTCTCTCACACACACACACACACACACACACACGCACAAACACACACACACACACACACACACACACACACACACACACACACGCACCTTTGAACTCGTCAGGTGCGTCACTGTAGTCCATTTCCGACTGGGAGTTCTTGGCCACTATTTCCTCCACCTTTTCTGATAGCAGCTTGAATTTTTCGATGGCGATTGAGGACTTGATGCCAGCCTTCCTCATTTTTGAGATTACCTCCTCAAAGAGCTCTCGGCTGTACGACCGCTACACATACAAACACAACAGAACGAGTCTCTGGGATGATGCATCGTAAACGCCTTAACTCTCACAAAACTGTTTTTTTTCCTAGTCTGGTATGAAAACTATACTATTACCACAAAGTGAACCGAAATGACAAACAGACTAAAAGCAACTGTTATAGCAAAAGTTTGGGATTAAAGGCTGTACACTAGAGCTACGAACAAGTCGGTGGTGAGTCGAATCAACTCGCGAATCCAAGTAAAAAAAAATAAATAAGAAAACACACGCCCAATCAGAAATTTTCGCACTTGAATCACAATGAATCATGGAAAAACATACTACTTGATTCTGATTAGAGCTGCAAATGTTGCCACGCATTTACTTCAAAACAACAAAATATTCCACGATTGTTAGCCTGCATGTACACGGAGCAGCACAGATATTCATGAAATTGCTACAACTGAAGCCGAAAAGGAGCCATCGGCGAGGTGGATGGATACCGCGGCGGATTAAATGTGAGAACGTTTATTCAATACAGCGTGAAAGATGATGAGAGCTAGCTAGCTAGCCAGCAGGCCAAATAGGTAGCTGACTAGTTGGTAAGGCAGCAGCTTGTTCCAAGGCATGAACGTACTGGGCAGCAAGGATTTACAACACCAAAAGACAAAACAGACCCAGGACTCTACCTTTGCCCAGGGTACAGCGAGGGATCCTGGTTAAATTAAGCCATTTTAAACAAAAAAACATTTCGAGAGGGAGACAGCTACGCGTCAGCCAAAATGTGCCAGCGTGCCATCTTAACGGTTCAAGAAATGGTTTTCTAATAATCAATTTGTATTTTTCATTTGTTGGACTATTATTTTAGAATAGTACAAGGAGTAATGATTCGATTATAATTCACTTGTCATTCCTTACTGTCAATACAAACAGCGAATGGGGATTTAGAGTGAGAGTCCAAGCCCTACTATACAGGAATCATGTAGACTTTACACCGATCTGACCGGTATCGGCCAATTATTAGCATTTTATGCTTTGTCATAATTCATTGATCGGCTACTCAAAAGACATTCACTCCGTGTTGTGTACAGTATATTTGAATGCAAAAGTTAGTTTATTTTTAGCCTTGTCGCGCGTCTTTTGACATAGTACTGTAAATATCTGGCCACCAATAAAGTAATTTAAAAAAAACATGTCGGGGGTCTGAGACAGACAACACAAAATGCCTGGATCAGACTACAAGAGACTTTTGGTCTTTCATGATTGCACTATCTCAGACTACGGCAATAAAAACTTGTATTCCGATACCACCGCATCCCGTTTTTTACGATCACTGGGCTTCATTTTGTCAACTCAAACGCGACCGGATACACTCGTTACCATGGCAACGACAACAATAATTGATCGCGCTGTGTGTTTATAAGAACAAAATTGGAAAAAACATGATCACCGGTGCTCAGGAGAGGACGTTCGTTTAAGGCTTGCTTGACGTATGTTCACGTACTTTTAATAGGGTACCGCTCGCAAGCAGGTAACAAAACGTTATGTAGCCTAGCAAGCTAGTGCTAGGACTAACGGTTGTAAGCGAACATGCAAGCGTTCTGTCGAATCATGATCTAAAAATGTTGGTCTGTGTGAAGTAATTTAATTACAATAAAGGAATTTAATTATAGTAAGTTCGCACCCATTTTTTTTTAAGGTTGTAACGTTGGCTTGATCTGACTGATTAGAATACATGAACTGAGTAGAGCAGCCTTTATGGAGCCAAGGCACACATTTTACAATTGAAAAATCTCATGGCAGACCCACAAACAAAAATGTCACAAAAAGTGCATACATTAATTACTATGTACTTCCTGCTATCTAATAGAAGACCATTCATTTATTCTGTCTATCACTATGCCTCACTGGCATAAATAGATGAACAAATATACATTATTGTAAATTAAGTACACAAGTATATACAGTAAATGAACAAGTCCTTTAAATAGATACATTGCTCCATCTTGTGATTGGATCGGTGATTGGTTTTTTAAACTCGCTGATCGGTCCCAAAAATCCTGATCGTGTCAAGCCTTGTATCATACTTTACAGTCTGCTATCAGATAGTTGGTGTTGTTTGACATTGTAATTCTGATACTTTGTTCAGCATTAAAACACACTTCCTGCTTGCTGTTATTCGTGAGAACTGGGGATTCAGCAGTAGTCATGTACCCATTTGAAGAGTGGATTATATTTACTATCTGGCATAGGTCTCAAACTCAAGGCCCACCACTTAATTTTATGTGATCTGAAAATGTTTTCCCTGACTTTCATCCTGTTTACGCTAAAGCAGTTTGTTTTACATTTTGCTCCCTTACTGTACCCATCTTGAACTGAACCATGACCATAAAACCAAGGTACACACGAACGCTGCAGGATATTGGAATTATTATTTTTTTTTAACAATCTGACGGAGTTTTTTTTTTTTTTTGTGCAGCACTAGTACACACTGAAACATGATTTGTCATACCGTTACACACCTAACAATTATACATTCATGTGGCTTTATCATTACCCTCAGGGCAACCATAACCATGATGTAACCCACGTTGAAAATAAGTTTGACACCCCTGTTCATTCCCATGTCTTAAACACTACAGGAACATGATTTACCACAATTGTTGATGGCCTGACTATACCATTACAGCTCCAAAAAATGTTTAATACATTTAACCGAAAACACTTTGGGTCTCCAACCTGGTCATCTGCTATTGCTTTAGCAAATCGGGCACAGTCTAGTTGCAGGTAGATGTCAGTCAGTTGGTCTAAGAGCTTCTTGGGTTCAAAGCCATATTTCTCCGGATTCTCCACCTTCAGGTCCCGGCACTTTGGCCCACAGAGCTGCTGGAGGTTGAAGTTCAGCATAGCAGCTAAACGTGGGCCCAGCTCCTGTAACAAGATGACAACACCTCAGTTAAGAATAGCTTGTCTGATTCTGTATGTCCATTTCTAATAAAGATAAAGGTGCCTTGGTATGAAGTGAATTATGGATAATAGCTGCAACACGTTCCAAAAAATCTGGGACAGGTGGCAAAAAAGACTGAGAAAGTTGAGGAATGCTCATCAAACACCTGTTTGGAACATCCCACAGGTGAACAGGCTAATTGGGAACAGGTGGGTGCCATGATTGGGTATAAAATGAGCTTCCCTGAATTGCTCAGTCATGCACAAGCAAAAATGGGGTGAGGTTCACCTCTTTGTGAACAAATGTGAGAAAATAGTTGAATCGTTTAAGGACAATGTTCTTCAACGTACAATTGCAAGGAATTTAGGGATTTCATCATCTACGGTCCATAATATCATCAAAAGGTTCAGAGAATCTGGAGAAATCACTGTATGTAAGCGGCAAGGCCGAAAACCAACATTGAATGCCCGTGACCTTCGATCCCTCAGGCGGCACTGCATCAAAAACCGACATCAATGTGTAAAGGATATCACCACATGGGCTCAGAACCAATGTCAGTAAAACCAATGTCAGTAAAACCAGTTCGGCGCTACATCCTTAAGTGAAACTTGAAAGTCTACTATGCAAAGCAAAAGCCATTTATCAACAACACCCGGAAACGCCGCCGGCTTCTCTGGGACCGAGCTCATCTAAGATGGACGGATGCAAAGTGTTCGGTGGTCCGATGAGTCCACATTTCAAATTGTTTTTGGAAATTGTGGACGTCGTGTCCTTCGGGCCAAAGAGGAAAAGAACCATCCGGACTGTTATGGACGCAAAGTTCAAAGGCCAGCATCTGTCATGGTATGGGGCTGTGTTAGTACCAATGGCATGGGTAACTTACATCTGTGAAGGCACCATTAATGCTGAAAGGTACATACAGGTTTTGGAGAAACAGATGCTGCCATCCAAGCAACGTCTTTTTCATGGACGCCCCTGCTTATTTCAGCAAGACAATGCCAAACCACATTCTGCACGTGTTACAACAGCGTGGCTTCGTAGTAAAAGAGTGCGGGTACTAGACCGGCCTGCCTGCAGTCCAAACCTGTCTCCCATTGAAAATGTGTGGCGCATTATGAATCGTAAAATACGACAACGGAGACCCAGGACTGTTGAACAGCTGAAGCTGTTCATCAAGCAAGAATGCGAAAGAATACCACCTCCAAAACTTCAACAATTAGTGTCCTCAGTTCCCAAACGTTTATTGAATGTTGTGAAAAGAAAAGGTGATGTAACGCAGTGGTAAACATGACCCTGTCCGAGGTTTTTTGGAACGTGTTGCAGCCATACAATTCTAAGTTAATGATTATTTGCTAAAAAACAAAGTTTATCAGTTTGAACATTAAATATCTTGTCTTTGTAGTATATTCAATTAAATACAAGTCGAACATGATTTGCAAATCACTGTATTCTGTTTTTATTTACGTTTAACACAACGTCCCAACTTCATTGGAATTGGGGTTGTAGAATATATTATGGTGCTATAGATACTCACAGGCCTAAGGAAAGGTTTCTGGACCTGCTTGGTGAGGATGTGAAACATTTCAACTGTCTCTGTGGCCAGGGCCAGATAGGAGCGAGACACCCGCTCATCCTGAGTCAGCTGGGACTGACGGCTCTGCTGCTGGTCCTGCATGAGATCGGGTAAACACAAACACATTGTCAAGCTCTTTTCTTAATTGAACTGCTCATCAAGGTTAAGATTCGGCAAACGGTTATAGCAGGAATCAAGCTTGCTTGACTTTTGTTTTATATTCTTGTACTAATTTAGGATTGGTCTAAAAACAAAAAATAGACCACCTCTAAGTGGCAATAGTTGGTAGCAGGTAAAGTTTCCTTCTGGATCTGAAGGATCCAATGTAATATTATTTTACTTCCACAACAAATCAGATGAGATTCAACCAACAATGTAAGCCTGGGAATTTGAAATAATATATAACATTTAAATTTAAATCTAGATTGTGTTTCGACATTGTATCTGATAATACTTGAGATATTTTTTCAGTCTTTTAATTTAAAAGAAAAACAAATATGATTATCAACGTGTGAATTCAAGGCGAACATCCCAGGAGGAATACCCTACCATCATATAAAACAGGTAAGCTATACTGGAAAAACTGCAGTCAGGAAGTTCAAAACAAACAAATTCATGCTGCTGAAATGTAAGCTCCTTGTTGGAGGTCACTATGAAGCCAAATACAAACCCTGGGCAGCTGATCCCACTGATCCTTATTCTTCATTTCCTCTTGAATCTCATGAATACGCTTCAGAGACTCAAGGCTCTCATCTAACAGGAAGGTGGTGTCATTGATTAACATGTTGATGTAGCGAACAAACTGTTTGCCGGAGCTAAAGGGAAGTGAACATGAAAATACACAAGTTGGGTGGCTAATTTATATTGTGTCACTGTATTACCAAATTACAATCTGTGCCTTGGAATTAAACTCACTTAAACTCCTCCATGAATGTGCCGTGGTGGGCGATGTTTTGCCACAGACTTTTAAAGATAGTGCTGATATGGTACCTTATTGTGAACTTATCATAGAACTCACTGGTGGCGCCAGTATGCTCAACATCTAGCCACAGAAGACAATGATAGAGGAGTTAGCAGCAGGCATACATGCGGATAAAATACATGCATTAATACTTATATACTGTACTTAGAATACAAATTTCCATTTAAAAACAGCTTGATTGAACTGTTAAAACATCTTGGAAGACAGAGACACTTACCAGTGTAGAACTTCATAAGGGCGGGCACCAGCTGTTTGATGGACAACAGGTGGTTCTCCATCATTTCTGAAAAGCGCTGCGTGCGAGGCTGCACAGCAGGGTTGGTGACAAACAGGACTTCTACCAACTTTGCAATAAGGTATGGATTCCTGATGTAGTTCTGACTGCAGATGAACACCACTAAAAAGGTGACTATGTCTTGAACACAGGGCTCATATAAAACCTGGGGAGAATACCTGCAAGAAAGTGCAAAGAGAAATTTTTCTCATGTGCATGAAGATGAAACTGTATTTAATTCTAATCAGTGTGCCATATTTATCTACATTATACAGTGCTGTGAAAAAGTATCGTCCCCCTTCTCAAGTTCTGATATTTTTGCATAGTTTCCCAACTTTAATGTTTAAGATCATCAAACCAATGTAAATATCACAAATATAACCCAAATGAACCCAAAATGCTATTTTTAAATTTCATTCATTAAGGGGGGGGGAGAATCAGTTACCTGGCCGTGTTTGGAAAAAGTAATGGCCCCTTAAACCTAATAACTGGTTGGGCCATCCTCAGCAGCAAAACTGTAATCAACTGGCGATGAGTCTTTCACATCTCTGTGGAGATATTTTAGCCCACTCTTCCTTGCAGAATTGTTTAAATTCAGCAAAAATTGAGGGTTTTTCGAGCATGAACGGCCTTTTTAAGGCCATGCCACTGCATTTGAATCAGATTAAAGTCTGGAGTTTGACTAGACCACTCCAAAACCTTGATTTTGTTTGTTTAAGATATTCAGCTTGATGTCACAAACTGATGCTGAACATTCTCCTTCAGGATTTTCTGTTAAGAGCAGAATTCATGGTTCCATCCCGGTCCTGAAGGAGCAAGGGAGCCCAAGACCATCACACTACTACCACCATGTTTGACTGTTGGTATGATGTTCTTTTTCTGAAATGCTGTGCAACATTTACGCCAGATGTAACGAGACACACACCTTCCCAAAAGCTCAACTTTCATCTCATCAGTCCATATATGTTCCCAAAAGTCTTGGGAATCAGTCAGATGTTTTTTTGCAAAAGTAAGACGAGCAGTTATGTTCTTTTTGGTCAGCAGTGGTTTTCACCTTGGAACTCTGCCATGGATGCCATTTTTGCCCAGTCTCTTCCTTATTGTTGTGTCAAGAACATTGGCCTTAACTGAGGCAAGGGAGGGCTGCAGTTCTTTAGAAGTTGTCCTGAGTTCCTTTGTGGCCTCCTGGATGTGTCATTGCTGTTCTCTTGGGTGTAGTCTTTGTAGGCCGGCCACTCCTGGGAAGATTCACCATTGTTCCATGTTTTCTCAGTGTGAGGATAATGGCTTTCCCTATGGTTCGCTGGAATCCTAAAGCTGTAGAAATGTCTTTTGTAACCCTTTCCAGACTGACAGATGTGAATTACTTTATTTCTTGACTGTTCTGGAATTTCTTTGGATCGTGTCATTTTGTTGAAGCTTTTTTAGAGATTTTGTCAGGACAGATGCTGTTTCAGTGATTTCTTGATTGAACAGGTCTGGAGGTAATCCGGCTTGGGTGTGATCAGTGAAAATTAACCAAATATTGTGAATAGCCACATGATTTAACAAGGGAGGTAATTACCTTTAGTTTTTCATAATAAATGAAATCATTTAAAAACAGCATTTTAAGTTCACTTGGGTTATATGTGTTATATTTGTTTGATGATCTTAAACAAAGTGGGGAAACTATGCAAAAATCTAAGAACTTCAGAAAGGGGTCAATACTTTTTCAGGGCACTGTATATACATTATATTATCTGTCCAAACAAACAGTTCAATGAGTATTTTTCACCTGCTGGGAACTCTCCAAAAGTAGGGCTAAGTTTTGTTTGTGTGAAAAAGCACTACTATACATGTGAAAACACCATTATTATACCTGTAGCTGCCTGATAGATTTTTTTTTTTTTTTTTTTTTTTTTTTTTTTTAAGAGGACTGAAATGTGAACTTACTGCACAACGAAAAGTAAAAACTCAGCTACATCTTCAATATAGAACTCGGGGAGCACAGCAAAACTTTTGGGAATCTCAGGGTTCAATGGCAGGGTAATGCTGTGAAGAATGGACAGAAATTAAATTATGTACAGAAGTCAGCCAAATGACTTAAATTTCAGCTTGTGTGAGTGTGTGATGCCACGTCAGTTACAGCCATGTGACTTACTTTGGGTAAGCAGGGTCCACCATTCGGAGAATGAGCTGAATCACAGTACTGTAGAACTGCAGACATCTGCGGAGCAGGTTCTCATCCAGAAGGCCCACGTCAGCGCAAGCTTTGGCTCGAACCAGTTTCTGAGACGGCACAAGTCAAATACCATAAAGATCATTTTGTGTGAAGGTACAAGGTTATGCAATTCTGCATGTTCAAGTATTTAAGGAGTAGGACTCATCCACGAGTCAGATACGGGATGCTTAGCGTATCTAACAAGTACAGGCACAATGCAGTCAAGGATGACAGTGAGTTTATGCATGTAAAAATACAAACTTTGAGTTGGGTTTTGCAGCGCTTGAGCATTTCTCTGTGGCGACTGGCCAGGGGGGAGTCCTTCCATTGGGCTTCACTGTTTTTCAGCTCCTCAACAGTCCTAAAAAGGCACAATGAATAAATCACTGTGAAGACACCAAAATCACCAAGACAACTGTGGTTACCCCACATGCATAGGTATGTGTTTACCTGTTAAGTTCACGAATTGCCCGCAACCTGCGGATGTACCGCCTGCAGCCAGGCAGGATAGACAAATGGTGCGTATGCAAGGTCAAGAAGAAACACTCTGTGGGGAACTTGGGCTCAGAGAATTTGGCGGGATCTTCATCTGTACATAGAAATCATAGAAAGCAAACACACAAACAAAATGCTTAGTCTAGCATTGGGGGCTTACTGTAATATATCAATGACAACATGCAACAAAGAAACTAAATCCCTATGAAACAAATGCAACTCATGGATCATACTGTACGTACAGTCATGTTCAAAAACATTGGAACCCTTTGAGCTTGACTATATATTAATTTCACATTTTATTTGACGTTATTTTAATCTAATCCTTTCAAGTGACGCCAACTCACGTAGCTCAGACAGCCAGCTCTTGAGCTCCTCCATCGTGGCCTTCAGGCGCGTCTCCTCTGGGCTGACGACAAAGCGACAACGGGGGTGGAAAATGTAGAAAGGATCCACTGTCTCCAACTTGATTTTCATGCTGAGTTGCTGCAGCACTGTCAGGAAGTTGAGCATGAAACCGTCTGTCGACACCAGCTTGTCATCGGTCTGGGAGACAGGAGATTGAACAAATTCCTATTACGGTAAATTGCCTAGTCTGTCAGAGAGGTCTTCATTTAACACTATGTTTATGATTGTGATTGTAGTTTGCAATGGTCTAAAGATGCAATACATTCTGTAAGGTGTAACAAAATATGAGGTAACTTAAATATAGAAGACGTCAGTGTAATGCAGTGTTGTTACACCCCACATATTTACAACCACAATCCTGTTATTTACCGAATTTAAAAAAACTCAATGTTTCAAACCAAACAGGATAAACCAATCATGTATTATGTTTTTAAAAAGCCAGAAAATATGATACAGAATTTGTATCAGAAGTCATAGATTGTGCAACTGGACATAATGAAGTGTCTTTTGAGTGTCAAAGAAAAACAATATAATGAAACCCACCTGCATCTGAGCTTTCTTCACATTGTAGTTGACTAAAGCTGCCATGTAATTTAGGGCTAAATCCCGAGTTTCTCCATTTAGTAGGATGTTGTGAAGAACTTTAAAAAGGTCACCCTGTAAATAAATTATATGTAACAGGGAAATTATACCAAGTAATCTGAGGGATGGCAGCGATTTGAGACAGAAGCTCACCCTTGCTGACTCCAGGTAGTGCTGCAAGGATTGGCTGACGACTCTCGTGTTCTCCATGGTGATAGCTGGACCAGAGAAGTACTTGTCTCCTACTTTGGTCTAATGAAAATGAAAAGAATCAAGATGTTAAATAACTAAACATGCATTTTGCACTTGTTTCATTTTTGTCTGGTATTATAATTTACATGAATAGATGGCAGGTACTAATACAAGGTATTTATCTTTGTAGAGCAGTAAGGGTTTGAGAAAACATATAAATGGATGAGCAGAGTACTCACATCATCCTCAGAAAACACAGAAAGGCTGAAGAAAGCACCGAGGTAGGACAGCCTCTGGATCTCTCTGCCACATCCTGGGCTCAAAGGTTTGGGACACCACAAAGGAAGTGATGTTACCTGTGGGGGCAAGCTGCCATGATTTTAGGCCTCTTTTTGAAATATGAATACAAAAGAAGAAGTGCTGAAAGAGGAATCCATTGAACAACTACGCCACTACAAGTAATGGTTCGGGGAAAAAAGTAAGAACAGCAGGGAAGGAAAAAGACAAGAGCTTTATATTTGATGGGAACCCATTGACCTTACAAATACATTAATAGAACAGTCCGAGCCACTAGGACATAATGATGCATTCATTTGTCATCTATCGGTGCACTCACCAAACTGCACACAGGGTGAGTCTTTCCAAACTTGATTTCACAAAGCTCAGCTAATGCCTGCAAAATTAGGAGAAACATGATAGAAGCAAACACATTTTACTTAACCTCACTGGTTTTAATGACTGGAAAGTTCGTAAAAATGTTTTTCCATGACATGCTGCAGTAAAAACGAATTTCAGATGAAACATAAAAGAACAAGCAACCCAAGGGGAAATAAGCATATAACTGTTACCTATTGGTATAAAGATGCAGAAGTACTGTATTTTAGCTATTGACCAGACAGTTTGTGTTACAAGCGGTCAGCGCCACATTGCATGGTAGCCACGCTGATTTGGATCGTTAGCTGCAGTATAGAAAGAACCAAGGCAACAAACGTCTTACCATGAGGGGGAATTTATAGTTGTCGCTGTCAAAGGAACATTCTTTCATCGCGAGAGCCAGCCCATTGAGGATAGGAATGAAGATCTGCGAATGTTTGGAGTAAAGTTGGTGTCATAAATGTTAACTTTCAGACTTTAACGCAAAGACAGCAGTAAATCTGAAATCATGTAATATTTTGACTGAAAATATTAGGCATTGGAAGTGGGTACTCATGTAATGAGCGCTATTTAAAATTTGTGCTGCATACTGGGAAATACAAATATAGGTAAACGAAATGGCAAAGATGTCGCACCTGTCTGAATACTTCTTCTTCCTGGTGGGTAATCCGCACCAGTTCCGGGATAAAGCCATATGGGAGGTTCCGGCACAGCATATATGGTACCAGCAAAGAATGCTGGAGAGGGCTCCTGCATGTACCACACAAAGCATTGTTGCACAAATAAATTTATGTGTCTGAGGGAAGGAGAAAGAGTCGCCATGGAAAACAAACTGTCCTGTTATTTACCGACAGATGATAGGAACATTACTATTTTGTTGTTTGAGAGCCAGAGCCCAGCAGTTTAGTTTTAGTTTTTGACTTGAAGAATATTAAGTATGAAGTGTATCCCCAGGCTCGGGGTTTTAAATATTAGCCAGTAAACAAAAGAATTACAGTGTTTTGCTAGGTCAAAGCTTCCTTAAAGTTTGCTCATCAGGCCAAATTCAAAAGAAAGACTGTAGGCATTGCTGGTACATTAACACTAATCGTACATTACTACTAGTGGCAACGTGACAAGTAACTGCTATCTTAGTGGAATTTTCTAAAAAAAACAAAACTTGGAATGAGACAAATAAATTCAGAAAAAAACAATTGATTACTAAAGTACCTTACCTATTGTATTGCCCACACACCTCACAAATTTCTTTCCATTTGCGCTATTTAAGTCATGTTTTTAGGGTAAGTGGAAAAAGTGAAAAATATCCACCAATAAGTTCCTACCGGCCAAAATTCAAAGAGGTTCTACAAGTCATTGCATCAAAATTACTGTGGCATTTCAAGGTTTTTAGGTCAAGGCCGCACTTGGCCTAAAAACCCGACCTAAGTCGCACAAATGAAACATTATTTATGAGAAGTGTGGGCAGTAGAACATAAGCACTTGAGTAGTCAATTGTTTTTCGTGAATTTATTTGATATGGAGAATTTTACAGATGTTTGACGGGCTCATTGCATTTTATTTATTTATTTATTTATTTTAAATAGAAAATTCCACAAAGATGGCGGCCACTTGTCACGTTTCTGGTACTACCTGTAATGAAAATGAGGCCAAATATTGTGACATAAAACAATCCAGGAAAACTTACCGGGGCTGGGTCAGAGAGCCTTGCAAGACCAGGGCAACGTGAGAGATACACTGTGAGCGAATATTGCTCAGAAGCTGGCTGACATTTGGTTGGTTACACATCTGAAGATGAGAAAAGAGTTAAAATTAGAAGTGTATAAATGGATGCCAGCCTTCACATTCACATAGTGTCTGACTTGATAGAATACTGAGGAAAAAAAGGAAGAAACCCAGCACAGTTTTTAACAGACTGTTCATCTACTTTGACTACTCCAAATACCTTAGGAGCTTTCCTCTCCTCCATGCCAACACTGTCGAAGCGCTCGATGAGGTAGTTCAGCATCTCTGTCTCCTTGCATGCTTCAATAGTGAAGCGGTCGCCAGCCAAATCACAAGACACTGACCCTCCACATGCACCATGACTAAACAAACACAACAAGAGAAAAGAAGCACATAAAGAAAAATATACTGTACAATAAAGAATGAGCGAACATCCACACTGCTTGAGATGCGCTGTTAGCTTCGAATAAGCGCCAGCTCTCCATCACAGGTCCTGAAAGAAACACACCTGAGGCATTAGTGGCTCCATCAGAGAATGCGCCTCTTGAAAAGGAAACACCATTTCAAATAAAACAGCTGTTATTATTCAGCTGGTATGAGGATTGTCATTGCTAAAGCATAGACCATTAGTGTTATATGCGTATGTGAGCTGCTTCAAAGCACAGAATAAACCCTCAGAAGGTAGAAACATTAGCTTTTGTTATTCAGGGGACACAGACAAAGCACTGCGGTACAACAGATTAAAACATGGTGAAACACAAAACATGTTAAATCATGTAATGTTAAGCCCATTTGGCTCATGTGTACTGAATGATGAAATCCCAATTTATCCTCACAGCAGCACCAGCAAATGTTGCCTTGCCCTCCAATTTCACTAGGCAGCAGCAACCATAGAGAGCTGTGAATCAACACTTTTCACATGCACAAACATAAGACATTGCTTTATAATAGGTGCTCCATTAAGATGAAAAACTGACACAACATACAGTATCTTAAAATTCATACACATGACAAATATCTAATAATTAAGTGGGTTATTTTAGAAGTACTGAAGGAAGAGCAATTAGTTTAAACTGGGAAGATTATCCATCCATTCCTTTTCAGTACCGCTTATCCTTACTAGGGTCGCGAGCATACTGGCACCTATCCCAGCTGACTCTGGGCGAGAGGCAGGGTACGTACCCTGAATTGGTTGCCAGCCAATCGCAGGGAACATATAGACAAACAACCGTACGCACTCACATTCACACCTACGGACAATTTACAGTCTCCAATTAACCTACCATGCATGTTTTTGGAATGTGGGACGAAACCGCAGTACCCAGATAAAAGGTGGCGTGCACCACTTTTTCCACCATGCTGCTTGGCAGAATTAACCCATAAGGTAAACGTAAAAACCTACCAGAGACAACATTTTAATAATTATAAATACCACAACCTAAAAGCTCAAACCTTTTAATAACATGGAGGCACTTTTAAAGAGAGCCGAGCCGGCATTTGTTAATCGTTCACCACTCTGCTACAGTGTGTTTGTGCTCCGTTAGTGATAAGGACCACTGGTGCATGCAGCAGACCTTCGCTGAGCAAGCAGGCACACGCAAACACACGCACTGTGGAGCAGTGTACCTGGACCCAAACTGAACCCGTGAAAAATCCTCCTCCTCCTCAGACTCTTCATCACTGCTGTCCTGAGATATGTCAGAGAGGGCAAACAGGAGGGACAAGGGGCTAACATGACAAGGACAAGAACAGGATTGAGGTGGAGATTGGAAGAGAAAGGGAATAAGGAGCAAGCAAGGGATTAGGAGATGATGAAAAGTTAAGAACACATTTGGTATTGTACAGGGAAATAAGATGGGAGGGGGTCCCATTGTAGAAAACTAGTTGGTTGGTTGAGGGCTAATTGTTCTTAATTAATGCACATTTGGCTGCAGTGTTGACACACTGTCGGCACATTCAATACTCAAGCAGCTACTTCAGAACTGGAAGGAACAAGTTACTTTTTACGGCCTTGAGGAATTTATATCAATGTTAACCCTAGAAAGCATGTTCGGCAAATTATTTGCAAAGCGCTTAGTTTGGAAAAAAAAAACAAAAACTAACATACAAGCAAAGGATGTGTAAAAGCAGCATTTGTTGTAAACCCATAATACTGGCAAGCAGTTTAAAATAATCAACTGACAATATAAATTAGGGATGGATATGTGACTACATTTCTTTGATCGGCTATTGGTGAAAATTATTATTATTTTTTTTAAATATATAATTGCAAATCTCTCTATGTTCCAGTGAGATGTTACTTGCTTCAAGACATGAATAATCAATTCAACCAAACAATGAACAAAATCATTAGTGAATTAATCAATATGCTGATCCCTAGTTTAACTATTCTTAAGTAGTTGTACTACAGTGGTACCCTGAGATACAAGTTTAATTTTGTGGCCATGCTCATAACTCTAGCCACCCACCCAAAAAAGTTTTGTTTGTGCTTTTTAATAAGGAAAAATTGCACTCTATAATATTGTACTTTATGAAAAAAGTAATAACATGATTAAATAAAATGTAAGTTTGTGCATTTCGATTTAATGCTGCAATTCAATTCATTGTGCTGCTCCTTCTGGTGTGCCCGCCTTGACCACTGGGAGGCAGTATAATGCAGCCATGCAGATACAAACTAAGAAGTACTTCTACTACTACTGTGACTCAGTAAGATGCTGTAATATTTGTCATTTTTCATAGAGGATAACAAATATATGCCTGTGAGTATTGTTACATTATTATGTGTTGCTCCACCGTTTACGTTCAAATAACCATTGCTTAAAGGGTTCTAAAGCCACAACTGTCATTGCTAACCGTTAGCACGTCAATGGCATTTTCAATTATATGTTAGCATTAAGCTAGCGGGCCATTCTTACAGTAACATTGAGTTGCGTTCACTGCCACTATTTTAGTAAGGAAAAATGGCTCTCAATAATATTGTACTTTATAAACGCCAACAAATTGGCAGAATGACGTCTCGTATCTCAAAAAACTTGGGTCACTTTTATCTCAAATTGATATAGTTCAGTTCCCATAAGAAGTCTCAAATTCAATCTTTTGAAAAGTTCATCTGCATTTTGGTCCATTTCGAGTTTGCAAAGTCAGAAAGGGTTAATATTTTAGTTGCCTGCCTTGCGTGTGCACCACACACGAACATGCAAATGAAATGGTAAGATACCTAGAAGGCGGGATCCTGGACACAAAGGCGGTCTGTCGGGAATTTGTTCTGGGAAAAGGCAGAACCGTAGGGGGCGAACTCAAGAAGAGGGACCGGGTGCTAGGTGTCGGCAGAGGAACTGGGGTATTTGGAGGCACAGTGGGGCCTACTGGGCTGGGAGAAGCTGAAAAAAAGCTCAATGCTCTATGTCCTGGGCTGGATGGGGACGGAGCTCCCCAGGGAGATGAAACAGAGTAAGGCCGATAGCGAAGGGAGATGGGCATGGGGGCAGAAGGAGGGTTGAGGGACTGTCTCAGGGAAGCAGCGGTAGTAGGTGGGCTGGGTGGAACAATGAACTGTGGTGTAGACGGAGTGGAAGGTACAGAGGAAGTGGTGGAGGTGGGAATATTTGGTGAGGTCCTCTTGGCTGCATCCAGGGTAATTGGGTAAGGACTACCACACGCATACAGGCTGTGGACAATATTGATCACATGATGATTGCGACGACAAGGTTAAAAAAAAATAATAGTAATAATAAACCTAGAATAGGCTTGAGCAATTCCAAGTTGTTAACAACAATTGGGGAGAAAAACAGTTCAGATATGATTGGTGGTTGTGAACAGTGTTAGACATAATGACCGTTGCTACTTGCCTTGACAGAGAGCTGGCTCCAAAGGATCCTGCATTGGGACCCATGGGGCTGCCACCTTGGCTGCAGGGATCTATCAGTGTTAGGTGTCTGTCCGGAGATTTGGCTGCTGCAATTGGCTGCGACGTGGAGGTCAAGCTGGCAAAAGGATTATGGACAGGCGACTGGGTGGACATCATGAGGACCTCCATCAGGATCTGGCCGATCAGGTCTTTGAAATCTGAGTAAACTGCAGCAGAAAGAATTCATAGGAGAATAAGAATTTCAGAGCTCCACCTCAAATAGCCTGTTTGGAGATAAAGACATCATCATTGACATACCATCTTTAGGGTTACGCTGGAATTCAGCAGCCAGTGAAGGGAGGAAAATGACATCTCTGTGCTGCTCCTTCCATGACACACGGAGGATCTTACAAATGAGTTGCAGAGCCTGGTCCTCTGTGACATCTGAGTTTGTAGACGTTTCCTATGGGGGTAGATCCGCCACAGGTTCAATCAGACAGACATTTTAAGATGTGACGATAGACATTTTAACCTCCTCAAGGGACAGTGCTTGAGGAAAGATGTTATGTACAGTGCTCAACCTAAGTACACCCCCAACACATTTGTTATAATACCATACTTTCAAAATCACTATTTTCCATGGCATACTATGCAACAGTGTACTCCCACAAACGTGATCACCAGCCAATTGCAGGTCACATATAGACATGTGCAGATGTCTATCAAAACTCATATTCACACCTATGGACAACCTTCAATTAAGTCTAAGGGACATGTTTTTGGAATTTGGGAGGGAGCTGGAGTATCCAGAAGAACAGAGAAACCACAAAAACTCCACAAACGAAGGCCGGAGTCCAGATTCGAACCCCTAACCTCAAAACAGAACTGTGCTCACCACTCAACCCAAATTCATTAAATGTTGCGAAAAACAAATACATCCCCAAGAAAGAATTATGTATTAAAATTGTCACATTCACAAGAACTCAACCACAAGTGAGTGGAATGATCACCTACATTTTGAAAATTGTTCTTGTCAAAAAAATAAAATAAAAAATAACCTTAGATTCCATTTATGCTAAGCACAGTATTTGCCTGTATGTGTATGCTAGCACTGATGTAAAGTAAAATCCCTTGTAAGAAAAAGTTAATTACTTTTTCGGTCAAGTTCCTTTTCTCCCTGCGGTCACTGTCTTCCACCTCCATGTTCTCTATCCCCGAATCCACATCCACTTGGGACATGCTGGAACGAAACATAATGAACAACCACATTTTTCATTGAGTCTTTTGTCCCATGTAAATATCAACTTCGAAGCGGTCAATTCACCATCATCTTTGTCAAACCATTGTGAAATATCATTACCTCTTTTCACAAGAAGCAGTGTCGATGTCCATGCTCTGGGATCGGGACAAACTCTGGGACTGAGTCTCAAGGCTGTTGGAGGGGGAGCTGGAAAGGGAGCTCACACCTTCACTACTTTGACTGCCATAAGCCACACCTTGCAAAACGAAAAATACACACGATCACAATGAAGACACATTGATATATTTCAGATAGGCTCTCACACACCGTTAAAACCCAGACATCTCATACATGAATGAAGTAGAAACTGATTTTTTCTTTATTTTATTTTATTTTTTTAAGTACAGTGGGTACGGAAAGTATTCAGACCCCTTTAAAAAAAATTGTTATATTGCACCCATTTGCTAAAATTATTTAAGTTCATTTTTTTTCTCATTAATGTACACACAGCACCCCATAGTGAAATAAAAAAAGAGAATTGTTGACATTTTTTCAGATTTATTAAAATAGGAAAACTGAAATATCCCACAACCATAGGTATTCAGACCCTTTGCTCAGGATTTAGTAGAAGCACCCTTTTGAGCTAATACAGCCAGGAGTCTTTTTGGGAATGATGCAACAAGTTTTTCACACCTGGATTTGGGAATCCTCTGCCATTCCTCCTTGCAGATCCTCTCCAGTTCTGTGAGGTTGGATGGTGAACATTGGTGGACACCCATTTTCAGGTCTCTCCAGAGATGCTCAATGGGGTTTAAGTCAGGGCTCTGGTTGGGCCATTCAAGAACAGTCATGGATTATTCTGAAGCCACTCCGTTATTTTAGCTGTGTGCTTAGGGTCATTGTCTTGTTGGAAGGTGAACCTTTGGCCCAGTCTGAGGTCCTGAGCACTCTGGAGAAGTTTTTCGTCCGGGATATCCCTGTACTTGACCGCATTCATCTTTCCTTCGATTGCAATCAGTCACCCTTGTCCCTGCAGCTGAAAAACACCCCCAAAGCATGATGCTGCAACCACCATGCTTCACTGTTGGGACTGTACTGGACAGGTGATGAGCAGTGCCTGGTTTTCTCCACACATACCGCTTAGAATTAAGGCCAAAAAGTTCTATCTTGGTCTCATCAGACCAGAAAATCTTATTTCTCACCATCTTGGAGTCCTTCAGGTGTTTTTTGGCAAACTCCATGCAGGCTTTCATGTGTCTTGCACTGAGGAGAGGCTTCCGTCGGGCCACTCTGCCATAAAGCCCCGACTGGTGGAGGGCTGCAGTGATGGTTGACTTTCTAGAACTTTCTCCCATCTCCCGACTGCATCTCTGGAGCTCAGCCACAGTAATCCTTGGGTTCTTCTTTAACTCTCTCACCAAGCTCTTCTCCCCCGATTGCTCAGTTTGGCCGGACGGCCAGCTCGAGGAAGGGTTTTGATCATCTCAAACGTCTTCCATTTCAGGATTATGGAGGCCACTGTGCTCTTAGGAACCTTAAGTGCAGCACAATTTTTGTTGTAACCTTGGCTAGATCTGTGCCTTGTCATAGTTCTGTCTCTGAGCTCTTCAGGCAGTTCCTTTGACCTCATGATTCTCATTTGCTCTGACATGCACTGTGAGCTGTAAGGTCTTATGGAGACAAGCGTGTGGCTTTCCTAATCAATTCCAGTAAGCATAATCAAACACAGCTGGACTCCAACTCAGGTGTAGAACCATCTCAAGGATGATCAGAAGAAATGGACAGCACCAGAGTGAAATATATGAGTGTCACAGCAAAGGGTCTGAATACTTATGGCTGTGTGATATTTCAGTTTTTATTTTTTAATAAATCTGCAACAATTTCAACAATTCCGTTTTTTTTCTGTGCTGTGTGTACATTAATGAGGAAAAAAATGAACTTAAATAATTTTAGTAAATGGCTGAAATATAACAAAGAGTGAAAAATTAAAGGGGATCTGAATACTTTCCGTACCCACTGTATTTCTTACCAGTGGTGCCAATCGGGGAAGTGGCAGGAGTACCGCTGTGAGCATTGAGCCCCAATGATTGAGAAGCTGGTGGCAAGGGCTGAGATGTTACACCTGATGGTCCAGGAAGGGGTCCCGGTGGAGTTTCTCTCTGTGGGGATGTCAGTGGGGTGCTGAGAGGGGTGTTAGGCTGTGAGGTCTGCCCCCCTGCCAGCCGTGCCAATCGCCTTCTTCGAATCTTGGATGAACAGTTAAAAAAAAAAAAAGGTTAACGATAAAAACACAAATTGATAACAGTGCTATGTTACAACATTGTTGAAATACATTTTTATAACGCTATTTGCCAATAATGTATTTATTTATTATACTTCTGTACAATTAGTCGCATAACACGTATGGCTATGCCACTATGAAGGATCATTTTTTATCTTGAGAGTAATAGCACTCTGAAATCGACTGAAGACCATTATTGCATCACAATAAACAAATATTGCATTATTCAAGCAGATGTGTTGTTTTCAAATGACAAAATCATCTCAGTGGTTTGTATACCTAGTCGTCTTGGGTCGGGTTTTTATTCTGTTAGTAATTTTAGCTATCATGAAATCGCCCCTGAAAGCAACAAAATAATGCGATCTGCATTAGCATGCCTGTCAAACACGAGGCAGTTGCCTTGTGTTCACTGTTGCTTAAATCGTGTTAATCGGGGCCCGGGTTTTGTCTGCAATAAGCATTGGGTTAGCTGTTGAATTTACGACCGTACAGTGCGCAGGTAAACTAACACACAGCAATGACAGACGCGGTTTGTCCACAAGAAAGGTTTACTTTCGCATAAATATTGGCCACGTTGGCTGACACACACTCATATATGGTATTGCAGAGGTGAATGTGGGGTTTTGACGCGGGTGCCTGTCTCCAATTGCCCTGTGCTAGCCTCTTAGCTGAAAGTAGCACGAAGCTACCTGCTAACCCCATTTGAGGAAATTGAGCGATGTGTAATTCTACTTTCTGAAGACGAGAAGGGGATGCAAGTGGAGCCATACAAGAGGTAGTCGTTGATGCATTTCCCTTACCTCATCTGCACTCAATTCCTCCATCACAGGTGAAAGTCTAACCAGTTATCTCAATTTCAACTACTGCACTATGTGCCAGCCAGAGCCTGCTAGCTAGCCTCAATCTCAACTAGATATGCATAGTCCAACTCGTTTAATTAATATGTGTCAGGCTTGATTGTCTCGATGATAACAACGAGGAGACGACTGCGCGAGGACTGGTGACATACAGCTAGTCCAATAAGTCTCCGGTTGGCTTAGCTTTTCTGTCGGGCCAGGAGCGAAACAAAAAGAAAAGTAGCTACCTATTACACGTCAAAATACAACAGCGGCCATTTTGGTTCTATTTTCTATCACGTGACTCTTGTGTCACAGTAGGCGGAGCAAAACATGGGAAACTTTGACAAGGAAAGGAAATGGCAAAAGAAAACAAGTACAGAGCCTTTACGGTTATTGTGCCTGCTGCTGTGTAATGTCACAAATAATTGAGGGGGGGAAAAAACTTCATTTACGCGTTAAACTATTACTTATTTTAACAGACTATACTGTCAGGTGTAAAAAATAAATATTTCCATAATTCAATTAAAAAAGCTAAACTTTCATAAATTATAGATTCAAGGCCCACAATTTAAACAATTTCAAGTATTTGTTTATTTTTACATAATTCAGGCTTCCCGCTCATAAAACCCACACAATCAGGAATTCAAAAAAATTTGAATACTGTGAAGAAATCACCATTTACTTCTCAGTTTCCGAAAAAAAATAATAATAAGAAATTAGGGTCACAGTAAATCAATCTAAATATGGTACTTTCAAAACGATATGTTAATCATCAATTCCTTTGCTTTAATCACTGCCACGGCACATTGAGGCAATCAACCTGTGGCATTGCCTGGCAGTTATGGAAGCCCAGATTTCCTTGATGCTTGCTGTCAGTTCTTCTTTATTTTTGGGTCGGGTGCCCCTCATGTTCCTCTTGATAATACCCCATAGATTCTCAATGGGGTTTAGATCTGGCGAGTTGGCTGGCCAGTCAACCACTGTGATGGCATGGGCATCAAAGCAGGTTTTGGTGCTTCTGGCGGTATGGGCAGGGGCCAGGTCTTGCTTGCAAGATGAAATCTGCATCTCCATAGTGATCCTCAGCAGAAGGAATCATGAAATCCTCGAAAACATTCTGGTAGACTGTTGCGGTGACCTTGGATTTAAGAAAGAGTTTACTAACGCCTGTTCGCTACTAACGCATAGGTTCGCTATGAACCTATGTGGCTTACCCATCCTATGGAGGGTATCAATGATGGTCTCCTGGCCAGTTGTCAAGTATGCAGCCTTCTTCATATTGAACCCAACTGAGGCAATTTAATGACACCTGGAGAAACCTGTGCAGGTGCTTTGAGTTTAGTAGATGATTTGTGTGGGACACTCAGTTTAAAACATTTATGGCCTGCAAAATTTTGCCTGATTTCTTCACAGTATTCAAATTTTTCGAATTCCTGATTTTATGTGCTGAAAGCCCAAATTATGTAAAAGTAAACAAATAAATACTTGAAATTGTTTAAATTGTGGGCCATGAATCTATAATCTATCAAAGTTTAACTTTTTGAATGGAATTATGTAAATGAACTTCCATGATATTACAATTTTTTGGAAAGGGTCTATATTTAGCACAACATCACAGGTGTCAAACTTAAGTCCCAGGGCCCAGCTCTGGCCCACCACCTCATTTTATGTGGCCCACGAAAGCAAATCATCTGCAACGTCTATGTTTCTTGCTAAAATCTGTACCAAAATTTCAAACTGTCAGCCCATAATAATTTATTTAAAATTGATTTTATCTTTGTCATTTTATGAAGTCAAATGTGTATTTCAGATTTTTGTTTATTATTTATTGTAACTGTCATTGGCTAGTGAGCAGTCCAGGGTGGACTCTTAACGCTCACACACTCAGGTGGGATAGGCCCCAACTACTAAAGAAAATGGATGGATGGATATATAAATCAATTAACAAATTGAAATTGGAATTTAAATTGAATACATGTCGAGGCGGCGGCACGGTGGCCGACTGGTTAGAGCGTCAGCCTCACAGTTCTGAGGTGCGGGGTTCAATCCCCGTCCCCGCCTGTGTGGAGTTTGCATGTTCTCCCCGTGCCTGCGTGGGTTTTCTCCGGGCACTCCGGTTTCCTCCCACATCCCAAAAACATGCATTAATTGGAGACTCTAAATTGCCCATAGGCATGACTGTGAGTGCGAATGGGTGTTTGTTTCTATGTGCCCTGCGATTGGCTGGCAACCAGTTCAGGGTGTACCCCGCCTCCTGCCCGATGACAGCTGGGATAGGCTCCAGCACGCCCGCGACCCTAGTGAGGAGAAGCGGCTCAGAAAATGGATGGATGGATGGACATGTCGAGGCATTTTAAATGACTAATTTTAAGGAAAAATGCAAATGCAATAAAAACAGATTTATAATAAAATAATCCACATTTTTTAATGTATATGTAATTTTAAAATGTTTATTCAAAATTTTATGTTGATTGTACTATTTTTTTGTTTATTATTTACAAGAAATCAATTAACAAAATATCTAATGAGACACATGAATGCACACAAACATAAATGAATAAATACAAGTATGGCCAAATTAATGCAGTTAACTGTTTAATTACAATAATTGTACTCTTGATCATGTAAATGCTCGGTGGGCTGGATTAAAGAAAATATCAGAACGTTTGTGGCCCACGGGCCATACTTTGCCTATCCTTGGGTTTAAGTGTAAATTACAATTGCCAGCAGCTATCAAGAAAGATTGTTTGTTTTTTTACATTGACCGCCCTTTATTTGAATCCAGGTGACATGAATGCCCATGCATACATTATTGCAATATCTGAACTCTTTGTGGGCTGTTAAGGGCGGGCCTGGTGATTGGCGGTTGTGACGTCATCAAAGATGAAAGCGCTCCGGAATAATTGTTGTTAAATGGACATTTAATATGGAAGACCAAAGGGACATTTAAGCTTGAACGTTGGCTCAAATCAGGGAATCTGGTGTGGAGTGCTTTGTCGTCAGCATTAGCCGATAGCAGCTATCGTTGAATGGGCATTCTGTTACCACTCATCATGGGACTAAAGTGACTAAGGCATCAGTGAATATGTTGTCCTTGACCCCATCCGAGGGCATTACAATATTATGTCTAAAAGGCAGATAACAGTTATGCAATTGAAGTACAAATACACAGAAACGTATAAATAAACAACTGCTTCTCTTCCATTTGCCCCTCATGAGCTACACACTGTTGACACAGTGGTTAACTGTTAACCTATAACTACTGTACATACAGTAGTCATGTTGATGTGCTGCTCTCTAGTGGCATAGTTTATACCCTTACAGCTCACAGGAGAGCTGATTTTTCTTATGCCGATTTCTTTGATATTCGTCCCCCTATTCAGTCATTGACCTTCTTGAAAACTTGCTTGCATATTTCCCCTTCACAATACATCTCCTGAATGTATAAAAGAAGATTACATTACATTTGGTAATACATCAATCCATTTTCTGTAGTGCTTGTAAAATAAAAATCTCTTTACCTAATAATGAGATGGGAATACTCTGGAACTACTAAATCAAAACAAATTACAGTGGAACCTTGATTTAACGGACTTCGCAGACTAAAAATAGTGTCCAGTTGGAACTCAAAATCCCCCCTCCTGTACACCAAAGAGGTAAGTTTGGATGAACTAAAACTTTTCAATATTTATTTAAAATAATTTTGTACTGTACTGGGTGTATTTCGGCCACCAAATAAGGATGAAACAATAATATTGTGCAGTACAAAATTATTGTTACGTCCTTTTTTGTTGCCTCAATTTAGCGGACAATCGGATTTAACAGATGGCCCCTCCCCTCTATTAGTCCAGTAAATGTAGGTTTCACTTTAATTCAAAGACGCTGAATTATTACATCAGTTTTCTATACTGCTTCTCCTCATTTGGGTCACAGATGAGCTGAGCAGACATTGGGCAAGAGGTGGAGCACACTTGGTCACCAGCCAATTGCATGGTACATAGACAAACAACCATTCACATCTATGGAAAATTTAGAGTCCTTAATGAACCTAACATGTATGTTTTTGGAAGGCGGGAGGAAGCTGGAGTACCGGGAAAAGAACCCTCGCAGAAATGACAAGATTCCCTTAAGCAAAAGTGCTAACTACTCGTCCACTGTTCTGCCCTTTAAGATGGGAAACAAAAATATACAAATAAAGAAGACAATGAGAACTCATAGAGCAAAAATTTGCAATTTATCCATTTTCGATAGCACTTGTCCTCAGTAGGGTCACGGGTGAGCTGGAGCTTATCCAAGCTCCCAACCTCACCCTAACCCAGGAAGACGCCAAGATTTGAACCCTGAACCTCAGACGTGAGGCAGACTTGTTAACCACTTTTTCCACCATGCTGCCTCATAAATAACACAATGTACCAAACCGAATATTAATGTACTGCAAACATGTATTAAACATTTGGCTATATTTGGGGTACTATAAAACACTAGCTACTATATCTACAAAAACAGATTGGCACAAAGGAGTGGGGTTTGAACACAAGAAACATTTTGAAGCAAATCCAGGTAAAGATGTCAAAGTCACTTTTCACTGTTAATATTAGAAGATTCCTTCCAATACTTAGTGAATAATGCATACATTTTGATCTAAATAAACATTATATAGATGAGGTAAAGACAAAGAATACACATTGCAATTGTAATAGTTGTTGTTTTGCATGATGCCAATGTTGTCCCAGGTGAAGCTTGTCCTCTTCAATCCAGTGACACCACCCCCTGTTCTTCATCTCACCAGTCTGTTCGCACACCAGCTTGTTCCCTTCCCACCTTACCAGCGACTGCGCAGCACAGGAGAGAGTGGCAGCTTATCCAAATTCAATGCACGGCTCTCAATCGTTCATTCGGCCATTTGTATTCACCTTCATGTGCCTGTTGTCTCACCCTCTGAGATCTCCTCACACTGCTGACCCACTCGGAAGGATACGGTGCGCTTCCTGAAGGTGCTGTACGTTTTGATGACGCCCTGCTGTTCTATCAGTTTCCTCATCTTCAACTTCAGAGCAATCTTTCTCAAACAAGCGCTAATAAGTGGGGACAGTAGGCATGTGTGAACAGCTGACGTGGACTTAAATACTGGGACACACTTTCTAAGGCTTACGCAAACTAGGCCATTGTATGCGTGTGTGCCACATTTCAATTCTGCATTATTTCTATTGTTCAATGCGTGTTTATCCTGAGTAACTGTCAAGAGGCGCTATTACATTGATTACAATGGATAAAAAAAAGTCTACACAACCCTGTTCAAATGCCAGGTTTTTGTGATTGAAACATTACAAAACGTTTTCCTCCATAAATGTGACCTATAACATATACATGTCATGGGTATGTGTTCCGGTTGTGGTGGCCAACAGTTTGACGTTCTTATGAATATGCTTCAGAAGAAGGAACCAGCTGGCACAGCACCCACCGTTTCCAGGTGAAGTAGTCACCATGCAGCCACCTGCCACCTCCGCTGCTGTCTGCCCACAGCTCTCTCGACTGGAGAGGTTCTCTGGAGAATATTCAGCCGTTCATCACTCAGTGCGAACTCCACTTTGAGCTGCAGGCAGCTGCCTTCCCCAATGAGCGGGCAAAAATCGCTTTTGTCATTTCCCACCTGACTGGTCGTGTGGAGGTGTGGGCTACTGCTGAATGGAGTCGCAATTCCGCCGCATGTCATTCGTGGGCTTTTTTCGTAAAGATTATGGAGCAAATTTTTCAGTTTTCCACACCAGATTGTGAGTTTCGCATTCTAGCAGCTGAGAGTCAGTGGAATAATAGGGCACTGCTCGATGCATTTTTTCAAGGACTATCCCCCGCCGTCAAGGATCATTTGGTCCCGCTAGACCTGCCGACCGACTTGGACACTCTCATCGCTCTCGCCGTAAAAATTGATAAGAGGCTTTTGGATCGGGAGCTGGAACGGAGTTCGGCGGAGGGCTGCGTCACCGCGTACTTGGAGGACGAGCCTCGGTGACCAGCCAAACCAAGGCAGATCCCATGTTGCCGGTCTCAATCCACTGGCTAGCGTCACCACGGATGAACCCATGCAACTGGGCAGGTTCCGTCTCTCCCCTGAGGAACATCAACGCCGGCTGAGGGAAGGGCGGTGCTTTTACTGCGGGCAGTTGGGTCATTCCGTGAGCAACTGTCACGTCAAGGTTGCCGGTGCCGGTAGCAAGGGTACGGGAGCGGTGAGTAAATTTCATGAAGGAAGATCCTACCCAGGTTCTTCCTAAAGTGACATTATGCTCTCCTGATCAAGAAATTCATAAATCTGTATTAATTGACTTGTGGTTCTGACGCAAACTTACTCAGCTCCCTCCTTGTTAGACGGATGCACCTTAGAACCTTTCAAATACAACGCCACCGCAACACCTATGCTGCAGACGGCAGTTTTATGGGCAAGATCACTCACCGCACCCAAACACTCACATTGACATTTCCTGATTCTCACTCGGAACGCATTAGTTATCATGTTTTTGACGCCATGAATCATGACCATTATTTTAGGGAACCCATGGTTGAAATTACATAACCCCCACATTGTCTGGTCCTCTGGGCAGATTATGTCATGGGGCAGCAATTGCGCCCAGAACTGCTTCAAGCCTCCATGTGATATTCAGGGCTATGTTTCAAATGACAATCCACATAACCATCTGGCGATCCTTACTTATCTCAAGTGCCCACCTGTTCCCAGGACATTAAAGAATTTTTTTTCCAAGTCCAAGGCCAAATCCCTTCCACCCCAAAGACCTTATGACTGTGCAGTTGACTTGCTGCCTGGAACCACACCTCCACGAGGGAGATTGTTCTCTCTTTCAGGGCTGGAACACAAGGCTATGAAGGAGAATGTGGATGAATCACTGGGAGCCGGGATTATTTGCCCATCTTCATCCCCTGCAGGAGGTGGATTTTTCTTTGTGGACAAGAAAGATAATACTCTGCGACCCTGTATCGATTACCGGGTCTCAACGACATAACTGTGAAAAACAAGTACCCTCTTCCTCTCATCTCCACTGCCTTTGAGTTCCTGGAGGGAGCAAAGGTTTTCACCAAACTAGACTTAAGAAATGCATATCATCTAGTCAGGATAAGGGAGTGGGATGAATGGAAAACAGCATTCAACACACCAACGGGACATTACGAGTATTTGGTGATCCATTTTGGACTAACTAACACTCCAGCTGTGTTCCAGAACTTTGTCAATGATGCCCTGCGTTACATGTTGAATGTGTACGTTTTTGTATATTTGGACGATATTTTGATATTCTCCCCGGATGAGGAGACTCACATCATTCATGTCCGCTTTGTGTTGCAGCAGTTACTGCAGAATGTACTATGTCAAGGCTGAGAAATGTGAGTTACGCAAGGCGTCCGTTTCTTTTCTGGGGTTCGTGCTGGGCTCCAGGTGAAATCAAAATGGACCCTTGCAAAGTTGATGCCGTGACTATTTGGCCCACTCCCACGTCACGCAAAGATGTACAAAGGTTCTTAGGGTTCGCCAATTTCTACAGAAAGTTCATTAGAAATTTCAGTTCTATTGCCTCGCCTTTGCATGATCTTACTTCGCCACAAAGACCTTTCGTATGGAACCCGCTTTGTCAGGCAGCTTTTCAGAAACTTAAATTGAGCTTTACCTCCGCTCCCATTCTCATTTTGCCAGATCTCAAACAGCAGTTTGTGGTAGAAGTTGATGCGTCTGATGCCAGTATAGGAGCAGTGCTCTCCCAGGAATGTCTAAATGATGGTAAATTACATTCTTGTGCTTATCTCTCCAAAAAACTGACCCCAGCCGAGAGAAATTATGACATCGGTGACCGTGAACTGCTGGCAGTCAAGGTGGCTTTGGTGGAATGGAGGCACTGGCTAGAGGGGGCACATACTCCGTTTTTAGTATGGACAGATCACAAGAACCTGGAATATCTTAAATCTGCTAAGAGATTAAATGTGAGGCAGGCTAGATGGGCTCTGTTTTTCACTAGATTCAATTTCACGTTATCCTACCGACCTGGTTCTAAAAATGGTAAGCCAGATGCTTTATCGCGCATTTTCTGCGGAGAGAATTCTTTGTCCGACCCTAAAACCATTTTGCCCAAGTTATGTTTCGTTTCTGCTTTTGTTTGGGACATTTGAGACTGCGGTACAGGAGGCTCTGAAGAACACCCTTAGCCCTGAAAATTGCCCTGAAAACAGGCTTTATGTGGTTCCGACCTTAAGGGGAAGAGTCATCCACTGGGCTCAGACTAACCGGACTGTATGTATGTATTGAACTCTGACCATAACACTCAGATTTTCCACAAACTCATTAAGTTATATCGGGATGCACCTCACACCAGAATTGCTTGATTTCTCCTTCAGTTAAACAATATTTTTTGTGGGAAAAGTTTAGGAAAGGCTCTTTTCTTTTCCAGCATGGTCCAATTAGGTTTCCATAAAGGTATATTAGGGTGACTTTGTGTGAAGGAACCCCATCAAACACCTTTGAAAAGAACTAGAACAGAAACAGACACAGTCTAAGATCTTGAAGAAAGTCAAACCAGAATGTTTCACCTTTTGCATGTATTAGCCAGATGTCCCAGTATATTTAGCCATATACAAGTCCTGTAAAGACTATTTTAAAAAAAGAAAATAAAAAAGGGCTCCTGCTACAAACATCTTTCGCTCCAGACAAAAATGACTAGTCAATAAGAAGAAAATATTTTAAGTATCTTAACCTAATGCAATCATGTACCCTTCAAAGTTGTCGTTGATGATGTCCCATGTACCACAAAAGCTAATGGTCATTTCCGGTGAGCCTTTATATTGTGTTCGAAACTAAGGGAGCGGGTTGAAAGCTACTTATCCATCATGGCTTTTCATTTAGAATTTCATTTAGTAGATGGCAGTATTAGAGGTAGGTGTGCCCTTATATCAGTTCAGCAGAGAAGGGAAATACTCTCATTGGTGGCAAGTTAGACTGCTCCAATTATGTAGGTCAGTTAGCCATCAACGGCTCTATGGCTAATTTTTGTAAGCACTCACAGACATGTTATATCATCACGTCACATCTATAATGATGGCGTGAGAGAAAAAAACTGTCTAAAACTACATCTACTGCAGATACATGCATCCATTGCTTGCTATCAGTCACAAGACAAATGCAGCTGTTTTAGCTGGCTGTAGGCCCAAAATGCAATAACACACACTTGTTTCTTTGTCCATGACACGTGTGAAAGAGAGACACCTGTCTATCACAGCCCCAAAAAAATAGTCATTTTGACTGACACTGACATTAACTGTGGCATGCAGCTTTAGAGAGTGAATGTGAAAGTGATGATCGTCAACATTAAAGTGGGGAAACTATGCAAAAATATAAGAACTTGAAAAGGGTGCCGATACCTTTTCACGGCACTGTATGCCAGCTGACTTTTGACAAGAGGTGGGGTATACCCAATCACAGCCGGGCCATACAGAATACAAACGACCATTCATATGCACATTCACACATATTGATAATTTAGTCTTTTTATGAACCTAAAATGTGTGTTTTCAGAATGTGGAAAGAAGCCGGAGTACCCCCAGCAAACCCATTTAAGTACGTGCACATGCAAACGTCACGTGCCGGAGCCGGATTCAAATCCTTAATCTCAGAATTGTGAGCTGAGGTGCTAACCACGAGGCCACCCTGAACAAACCAATATGTCAATCAAATTAAAACAAGACTGACACTTGATGAGGTTTTTATGTATGTGTGGAATAACAATAAATGTACAGTATAAGAAATACACCTATTCCAAGTTGCAAAACAAAGTCAGCTGTTTTATTCAATTTCTAGTGTGAAAACAAGTCAATTTTCCCATGCACAGCACTGCCAACACGTTAAGAAAGTTGTCTACCTTCAGGTTGTCGGAGTGCGAGGTGGGAAAATTTTAGTACACCTAGCACAGAAGCATACACTAAAACAATCACTTCACACACTGGAATATCTATGTTGTTTTATCACATATGCAGTAATACCTTGAAGTTGGGAGTTTTGGAAAAATTCGAATCCTTAGCATTGGAAATCTCATCATACAGTAGGAGGAAAAGGTACGTATGTGAACATTTTGGAAATTCTTAAATTTCTGCATAAATTGGTCATTGAATGGAGTCAGATCATGGGGAGGAATTAACTGAACTAATTTAATAACCGCTTGACCCTCCTTTGGCAGCAATAACCACAACCAAAATTTCCTCTAGTTAAAGATCAGACATGCACAATGATCAGGATGAATTTTGAAAAAATGACATTCAAGAACAGGCAAGAAATAAAGTAACTGACATCTATCAGCCTGGAAAGGGTTACAAAGCTATTTGTAAAACTTTCGGATTTCAGCAAATCACAGAGAGAGCCATTATCCTCAAATGGAGAAAACATGGAACAGTGGTGAAGCTTCCAAGGAGTGACCGGCCTTCAAAAATTACTCCAAGAGAACAGCAATGACTCATCCAGGAAGCCACAAAGGAACTCAGGACAACATCTAAAGAACTGCAAGCCTCCCTTGCCTCAGTTAATGTCACAAAGGAACCCAGGACAACATCTAAAGAACTAAGGTCAGTGTTCATGACTCAACAGTAAAGAAGAGACTGGGCAAAAATGACATGGCAGAGTTCCAAGGTAAAAACCACTGCTGACCAAAAAGAACATCGAGGCTCGTCTTACTTTTGTAAACAAACATCTGAATGATTCCCAAGACTTTTGGGAGAATCTTCTATGGAGTTTTTGGAAAGAGTGTGTCTCATTACATCTGGCATAAATGTTAACACAGCATTTCTGAAAAAGAACATCATACCACCAGTCAAACATTGTGATGGTAGCGTGATGTTCTGAGGCTGTTTTACTCCTGCAGGACTTGGACGACTTGCTGTGATTAATGCAACCATAAATTCTGCTCTTTACCAGAAAATCCTGAAGTAGAATGTTCAGCCATCAGTTTGTGACCTCAAGCTGAAGCACGCTTGGGTTGTGCAGCAGGACAATAATCCAAAACATATCATCAGCGTGTTAACCTCTGAATGGCTTAAATTTTTATTTTATTTGTTTTAATTAAAATTTTGCAGTGACCTAGTTAAAGTCCAGACTTGAATCTCATTGAAACGCTGTGGCATGACATTAAAAAGGCCGGCCGTTCATGCTTGAAATCCCTCCACTGTTGCTGAATTAAAATTCTGCAAGGAAAAGTGGGCCGAAATATCTCCACAGAGATGTAAAAGACTCATTGCCAGTTATTGAAGACGCTTGATTTCAGTTTTTGCTGCTGAGGGTGGCACAACCAGTTATTAGGTTTAGGGGGCCTTTACTTTTTCATACAGGACCAGGTAGGTTTGAATTTGTTTTTTTCCTGAATACATTCATTCATTTCATTTACTTGGGTTGTCTTTGTCTGATATTTACATCTGTTTGATGACTTTAAACAAAGTGGGGAAATTATGCAAAAATAAGAATTTGAGAAGGAAGCCAATATTTTTTCACAGCAACCTACAATAAAACTGTGTATCCACCTGTTGGCATGCATACAACAGAATAATAGGTGTTCAACTAAACAAGGCCCAGTTTTAGTACAAACTTTGTAAATTTGTGAGTAATGTGCGTTGACATCATCATTATTTTTATATAGTTTTGTGACTTTTTGTTTGATGATGTTCCATTAATTTTTTTAAAATGTAAATGATGTGCCTTAGCTCAATAAATGTTGGAAAAACTGCATTGGTGGTTGATTTCATTCTATATTTGTGTGACAATTCATGTCAAAAATTGATGTGCGAGGTCCATTATTGACGCAGTGAATAAATGACTTGCTAACTTCTGTTTATGGCAATTAATTATTGCCTGTATAATTGCTAAAGGTTCTATGATGATGACAGTTTGGACTCTTAAACAAATTATAACAAATAAAATTGCTCTCAATGGGAAATTTTGTTTTGAAGGATATCCAAATTTAAGGATCGACACTATTACTGTTTTGTGGAGTAGGCACTGGTAAAAGCTTTAAATAGTGTCATTTCACTGTAAAAGCAGTCTACGTTTTAACCAGAGGGGTCACCTACGTATCTTTGCAGGGGTGCGAGAACCACACCGGCGTTGTTCTGCTCGCTTTCGGCACTGTAGAGATGATGCTCATGGATGTAATGAAGCACGTTGTCCGGCAGCAGGTATTTAACACTTCGATCGCGACGCAGAGCCCGGCGCACGTGCGTGGCGGAGATGTCGTTGGCCACCCACTCAGGGACCACGTGGATGTTCTTGCGGTGCTTCCACAGCATGTCTGACCGGTGGATGAACTTGTGTGGGTCGCTGCCACAGCGTGTGATACACACCAAGCCGAAGCGGCCCACTATTTCTGAGATGTCTTCCTCCTTCCACAAGTTGGAGATCCCGAAAGACTCGAGGACATCAGCACCACACAGCAGCATCAACTGAGTTGCGTCTGCAATTCCAGTAGAGTTTAGTTTAGTCAGACTGTTATTCATTTCTTAGTTATTTATTTATTAATACCTTTGCAAAAATCTATTGTCAATATAGGCTAATGTACGTGTAACTTTTAGGGTAAAAAATATAAAATAATTTAATTCATTTTGGGAAAAGGATGTGAAATTACAAAGATGCAATTAATTTTGGAACAAACGATGGAACATAAAAAAAACTGGAAAAAAAGAAGTGCTGGGAACACTTTCCGGATCCACTAAAGGTCACTTAGCCGTTAATGCTTTTGTGGCTATTTTTGGAAGGCACTTATAGACATGTCATGTCCTCACACATCACCTTTAAAATGATAAGAAACACCCAGTGTAAAAATACAGCTTGACGCATCCATCGCTTGCTATCAGTCACAAGGAATGGATGAATATTTATTGGTCAATGTTTTATTTAAAAAAAAATAATAATAATAACAACATGGAGGATGGTGCACTACATGCACTATGAATGATGATAAGTATGTTAAATTAGGAATGAACTCAATAAATTACTTTCCATCTTTAATTGTATTTCTATGAATTTAAAAAGACCTCAAACCCAACCAATTCATTGTTTTATTCTTATTTTTTTTTTGTCTTTGACTGAAAAAACATAGAAGTCAATGACAATGTAGTGATTCACCCACATAACTTCCATGTAGACAGTAGGGGTTCAATTCCAACTCAGGGATGGTGTGAATTGAGAGTCTGAATTGTTGTTTGTTTAAACGTGCCCTGCGATTGACTGGATTGACTGGATTGACCTGCAACTCTGAACAGGATAAGTGATGCAGATGGCTGGATGAAATTATTTTTTTTTATTATGTATTTTCTACACGTTAAGTAATTGTACAATGTCACACAAGACATTCCAGACATTTTATTGTATTCTTTTTATTTTACCCAGTCCTGTTCCACGCACCACACACCAAACCACGCTATTGACCGAATAACTAAATAGCAAAAAACAGCAAATAGAAAATAACATATAGGTCACTTGTTAATGTTCATGCCCATGGAAATTATCATAAATGATGAAGATGGAGGAGTTAAATGTGAATTGTATATAAATATAGCAATGTGTCAATCACAATGGTAGCCATCAGCTGAAGCATTCACTATTTTTTTTCTCAGCAAATGGGACGAATAAAAATACAAACCCATTTTCCAATGAAGTTGGGACTAGGGACATTGTGTAAAATGTAAATAAAAACAGAATACAATGATTTGCAAATCATTTTCAATCTATATTGAATCAAATACATTACAAAGAGAAGATGGTTAATGTTCAAACTGATCAAATTTGTAGTTTATTTGCAAATATTCACTCATTTTAAACACGTTCCAAAAAAGCTGGCACAAGGGCATGTTTACCACTGTGTTACATCACCTTTCCCTACAACAACACTCAATAAGCCTTCGGGAACTGAGGACACTAATTGTTGAAGCTTGGAATTCTTTCCAATTCTTGCTTCATGTGCAACTTCAATTGTTCAACAGTCTGGGGTCTCCGTTGTCGTATTTTGCACCACACATTTTCAATGGGAGCCAGGTCTGGACTGCTGACAGGCTCTTTCACAACAAAACCACACTGCTATAACACATGCAGAATGTGGCTTGGCATTGCCTAGCTGAAATAAGCAGGGACGTCCCTAAAAAAGATGTTACTTGGATGGCAGCATATGTTGCTCCAAAACCTGTACGTATCTTTCAGCATTAATGGTATTTTTTGAACAGTCCTCAACTTTCCCAGTATTCTGTTACCCATCCCAGCTTTTTTGGAACATGGAAAAAAAAAAAAAAAACAATGTTCATCAGTTAAAATTAAACATTAATTAATTAATTAAAATTAAATGTATTTGTAGCGTATTCACCTGAATATAGGTTGAAAAGGATTTGCAAATCATTGTATTCTCTTTTTATTTACGTTTCATACAATGTCCCAACTTTATTGGAATGTAGCATAGAGTCCTTCACCTACCTCTTTTGTTGTGATATGATGCATTCTCAACATAATTCTCTTCAATGCGTCTCTTTTTGGCATACTTGACAGTGTCCACCTGATCACCATTTTGCTCAGCTGCTGTTAGTTCTGAATAGTGATGCCTGTGGAGATACAGAACAGAAATTTAGGACTAATCAACTGTAAACCAAAAAAAGAAAGTGAAAGTTGTTAAAGGTGTGAATATTGTGGAAAAGTGACTTTTTAATAGCTTATATAAAAATACTGGATTGCTTCTCCACCCTTTTGGGGAATTGGATATTTGTGTTCGGCCATGTGTCCGCTGCATGGGCCTCATGCATGGACCCACACACTAACTAAGAAGTGTAATTTAATGGCTTGATGATGAAGTGCTGCCTCCATGTGGGAAAATACAATGGAAATATTGAATCCTTGTAAGCATTTCTTTTCACCCTCTAGGCTTAATCGTTCCACCCTCAGTCAGTGTCTAATGAAAGCCGTACTCAGCACTGGCTCAGTCATATAGGGGGTGGGGTGAGTAGTGACTCATTTGCATGAGACAAAACCGCCCCAAAAAATGAGGAATTTTAAACAGAAACAATTTTTTATCTTTTGTGTATTTTGATTAAATAATGTCAGAAACCAGCGAAAAATTTCAATAAATTGATACTTTAATCAGGTTCAAACACTTTTTAACAATCGATTATTGTGCCGGCGACACAGTGGAAGACTGGTTAGCACATCTGCCTCATAGTTCTGAGGAACGAGGTTCAAATCCCGGCCCCGCCTGTGTGGAGTTTGCATGTTCTCCCCGTGCCTGCGTGGGTTTTCTCTGGGCACACCGGTTTCCTCCCATATACCAAATGTGTGAATGTGAGTGCGAATGGTTGCTTGTTTATATGTGCCCTGCGATTGGCTGGCGACCAGTTCATGGGGTATCCCGCCTCTAGTCCGATAACAGCTGGGATAGGCTCCAGCACGCCCGTGATCCTAGTGAGTATAAGTGGTATGGAAAATGGATGGATTATTATGTCGATTCTATCCATCCATCCATCCATTTTCTGATTTGAACCCCGGTCCTCAGAACGGTGAGGCAGATGTGCCAACTACTCTGACACCATCTGCCAACTACTCGGACACCGTGCCGCCATACCCATTCTAAATGCTGATAAAAGGTTCTACCATATAAAGCAAATTTTTGAGCAGTGAGGGTTATCTTTAAGGCCTGGGACAAACAAAGATGAAACATTTTATCTGCTACAGACACCACACATGAAGATAAACAAATCTGACATGTAATGCCAAGATCAGACTACAGGATTTGAAAATGAAAAGTGTAGCATGTTTGATTTATTTTTTTTTTTTTTATATCTTCCGCGTAGTGTGACATGTCAACGACAACTCTCCGACAGCGCACCTTCATGTCGACCAATAGGATTGCGTAATGTGACCGGCGCATCACTTCCTGTGCTTGCCGTTGTCAAAATACACTGTCGCTGTTGTCAACATTTATTAACGCGCACAAACCAATGTTTACCGAAGCTTTAGAGCATGATTTGACAGAACACCGCCATATTTTACGTACAAGTGGACAGGAGGCGAGGTACACCCTGAACTGGTTGCCAGCCAATCACAGGGCGCACAAACAAACAAACAACCATTCGCACTCACATTCACACTGACAGGCAATTTAGAGTGCATGCTACCATGCATGTTAGCTGGGATAAGCTCCAGCACGCCCGCGACCTTAGTGAGGAGAAGCGGCTCAGAAGATGGATGGATGGATGGATGGATGGATGTTAGTGCTAGCACTAGCTTGCTAGGATACATAACGCTTTGTTGACTACTTTTGAGCCATATCGTATTAAAAGTATGTGAACATACAATCCTTGAATAATCTACTCAACACACCACAGACCAAAGAGTAATCCTATAGGATAAATTAATAAGACATAAGATTGTCTGGCGTTAGATGTGCCTGTGGCAAAATCCGGACAAAAACAGCCCGATTTTGTGTGTAGTGGGCTTAAGGCAACACAAGAGAAGGAGAGTTGTTCACTCACTAACCGAATCACTTTGGCTGTCTCCACCCACTCAGGCTGCAAGCTCTCCCATGCATCCACTGTGATCCACTCAGAGTTCTCAGTTGCCAGTCTGGCCATTTTCACACGATGGAAAGCCTCGATCAGACCTTGCTTCTTGTAGCCATCCCCAACCGCAGACACGATGCCTTTCACCACCTTGTAGCGACCTTTCAAAATGTAATTTAACCTTTGTGTGAGAATCACATGCCCCTGCAACCCCCCCCCCAAAAAAACCAAAGAAACACACACACGCAAAGCATGAATGAAAGACCAGATGATACACAACCTGTGTCTTCCAGATAGTCTCGAGCCAGTTCAAACATCCTCAGGTGCATGTTGGTGATGGGATTAAAGGACCCACATGCCAGAAGGACCACTCTTGTTCTCCTCTCAACTTCCATGCTTCATTCTGGGCAGAGTTAGCCTGTCAAGGGGAAAAAAGTGGTTAGCACTGCCACATCACAGCAAGAAGGCTGTAGGATTGAATGTTGAACAGGAGAGCGGTGGAGAAATGTATAAATGAATGAATGAGTTTATGAGGGTCTGGAAAAACATACATCTGTCAAGCCGTTCTGACTGAGAGATTATAAATCTGAAATGCATGCAATCAATCGATCAGTGATTCTCAAAGTGTGGTACTGGTACCACAAGTGATACACTGGCTCCCTCTAGTGGTATGTAATTTTCTGTACCGCTTATCCTCACTAGGGTATTTAACTTTTTAGTTCCAAAACTCTTCTTCTTCTTTTCCTTTTGGCTTGTCCCGTTAGGGGTCACCACAGCGTGTCATCCTTTTCCATGTAAACCAATCTCCTGCATCCTCCTCTCGAGCACCAACTGCTATCATGTCTTCCCTCACGACATCCATCAACCTTCTCTTTGGTCTTCCTCTGGCTCTCTTGCCTGGCAGCTCCATCCATCCTCATCATCCTTCTACCAATATACTCACTCTCTCACCCCTGGACATGTCCAAACAATCAAAGTCTGCTCTCTCTAACGCCGTCTCCAAAACATCTAACCTTGGCTGTCCCTCTGATGAGCTCATTTCTAATCCTATCCAACCTGGTGACCCCAAGAGAGAACCTCAACATCTTCATTTCCGCCACCTCCAGCTCTGCTTCCTGTTGTTTCTTCAGTGCCACAGTCTCTAATTCGTACATCATGCCTGGCCTCACTCCTGTCTAATAAACTTTGCTCATCATCCTAGCAAAGAATCTCATCACATAACACACCTGACACCTTCCTCCACCCGTTACAACCTGCTTGGACCCGTTTCTTCACTTCCTGACCACACTCACCATTGCTCTGGACTGTTCACCCCAAGTATTTTAAGACATCCACCCTCGTTATCTCTTCTCCCCGTAGCATCAATGTTCCCCCTCCGCCTCTCTCATTTATGCACATATTTTCTGTCTTATGTCGACTAATCCCCATTCCTCTCCTTTCCAGTGCATGCCTCCACCTTTTCTAACTGTTCCTCCATCTGCTCCCTGCTTTCACTGCAGATCACAATGTCATCGACGAACATCATGGTCCATGGGGACTCCAGTCCAACCTCATCTGTAAGCCTATCCATCACCACTGCAAACAGGAAGGGGCTCTGGTCTGATCCCTGATAGGCTTTCTCTAGATCTACAAAGACACAATGTAGTTCATTCTGACCTTCTCTGTACTTTTCCATCAACATACTCAGGACAAATAATGTAACTGTAGTATTCTTTCTAGGAATGAAACCATAATGTTGCTCATAAATACGTCTCTCCTGATTCTAGCTTCCACTACTCTTTCCCATAACTTCATTGTGTGGCTCATCAACTTTATTCCTCTATAGTTCCCACAGCTGCTCTGCACATCCCCCTTGTTCTTAAAAACGGCATCAGGCACCTTCTCACGTGCTAGAATTCTATTGAACAAGCTGATCAAAAACTCCACAGCCACCTCTCCTAGATGCTTCCATACCTCTACAGGAATGTCATCAGGACCAACTGCCTTTCCATTTTTCATCCTCTCTAATGCCTTTCTAACTTCCCCCTTACTAATCATTGCCACTTCCTGGTCCACCACATTTGCCTCTTCTACTCGTCCTTCTCTCTCATTTTCCTCATTCATCAACTCCTGAAAGTATTCTTTCCATCTATCCAGCACACGAATGGCACTAGTCAACACATTTCCATCTCTATCCTTAATCACCCTAACCTGCTGCACATCCATCCCATCGCTATCCCTCTGTCTGACCAACCTGTAGAGATCATTTTCTTCTTCTTTAGTGTCCAACCTGGCATACATGTCATCATATGCCTCTTGTTTGACCTTTGCCACCTCTACCTTCGCCCTACGTCGCATCTCAATGTATTCCTTTCTCCTCTCCTCGGTCCTCTCTGTGTCCCACTTCTTCTTATCTTACCTCTTGTATGGTTTCCTGTACTTTGAGGTTCAACCACCAAGTCTCCTTCTTCTCACAATTACAACTTTATTCTCGTAATATTATCCTTTCATTCTCTAAACAAAAAATAATCTGACCATCCCCATGACATTTTTTCGAAAAGGCTTTGAATTGAATAAATACATAAACGACTCTTTGTTTTTTTAATCTAGTAGCATTATAATTATGTCACAGTCATCCAACCTTTTCAAAAATCTTGTTACGATTATAAAAAATTATAATCTTTCAACCTTTGTTTTTATAACTCTCTAATAGTTGCCACTGGTAGCAGGTGTACAAATTTGTACTCACACGTCTGCCTCCCAATTTTGAGATTCAGGGTTCGAATTTTGTCACAACACGGACTTGCTGTGCTGGGTTTTGCCTGTTCGCCCTCTCCGGGTAAAGCGGCTCCCTCCCAAATGAACATACATTTTAGGTTTACTGAAGGCTCTAAATCGTCCACAAGTGTGAATGTGAGTGCTAATAGTGGTTTGGATCCTGTCCAGAATGGGCTCCGCCTCTCGCTTCATCAGCTACGTTCTGCTAGGTTAGCGACGTTACAATTGCAAATAAACACCGATAACGTTAGCACGTTCGCTTACTTCCCAAAATAACAATGAAGATAACACTTCATCTCAGAATAGAGAAACATTACGAGCAAATACCGAGAATCCTTAGACATGACTTGAAAAATAGCTGTAGGAACTATTTACCAGACAACTCGACTGCAGTCAGGCGCTCGACCGGTGTAACCAACTTCCGATATGACGTAAAAGACAACCTTGCCATTCTGAATGCTGATTGGCTGAGTCCATTCTGAATGCTGATTGGCTGAGTCGACCAGGAAGTCGTAGCGAACCGCGCCCGCATTTTTGAGCTGCGTTCACGATCGCAAACAGACCACAGCAAACACATCGGGGAGTGGTTTCAACCGCGCCGAGAAGACCATCCGGGTTTCGGTCGCCGCGAATATTTTTTGTCCCCTCATTAATTGCGCCACGGATCCAACTTGTTTCCAAACCTGGTCGTGGTGAGCCTTCGTCCCATATCTAGCATGCTATATCAAACTGTCCAGCCAAATAACCTCAAGAAGCGCACTTCAGTGAAATCCCCGAGTTCGATTTGACAGCACGATGTCACTCTCCTCGATGTGTACAATTCATCCAACTGTAGCCCCTGTTGCACGTTAACTTGACGTGTGATAAATGAATCCCTGTCTTGTGTTAGGTGGCGTTGAGGGCAAAGCGAAGAGAATGGCTTCCCGTGGAAAGTCTGAAACGGGCAAACTGAGACAAAATATGGAGGAGCAACTTGACAGACTGATGCAGCAGCTGCAGGATCTGGAGGAATGCAGGTGGCGCATGGAGTACACGAAACATACTGGGTGACATTTGATTTACTGGTGTTGCTACTCGAGCAGTTCCACGGTGGTTGCACGTCAGCCTCGCAGTTGGAAGGTTCTGGGTTCAAATGTCTGCTTCGGCCTACCTGTGCAGAAGTTGCATGTTGTGTCTGTGCTTGCGTGGTTCTTTTACTGGTACTCCGGCCTCCTCCCACATTCCCAAAAAAATGCATGTTTGGTTCACTGAAGACTAAATCACTGGTGTCAAACTCCTGGCCCAGGGGCCACCGGATCACTTTGTGTACTAAAGTAAATAAAATGTGTCTACTTCATTATTTTTATTTTGCTCGATAGGATGGTTCTTTTAATTTTGGTATAAAAGCTATACTGTAATTGCAATTTCCACTTTGAAGTACTGATATTACTAACATGTAGTTTCACCTAATCCAATTTCGAGTCGCTGATGGTGTAGTGGTACATTCGCCTGACTTTGGTGCAGCCATTGTGGGTTCAGTTCCCACTCAGTGACGGTGTGTATGTGAATGCGAATGGTTGTCCGTGATGGTGATGTGCATTTAAGGTCACATCTGATTTGTTAAACTCAGATAAACGCCACACGGGTGCAAAAGAGCATACAATACCACTTGCGTATTAATTTATTACATGTCTTTGTGATGCACATATTGCATGTGTCATTATCGCGATGACAATATTCTTTTGATATATTGTGCAGCCCAGCCCTATCACAAATATAAATAACTTTTGATGACAATTTGTTTGTTAATTGCAGGGGCAATTGTGTATAATATGACGAGGTGACCGTATATTTCTATGGTTTTCAGTCTTAACGGCCCTCTGAGGGAAACCAAAACTCTGATGTGGCCCGAGATGAAATGAAGTTTGACACCTAAATTGTCCATGGGTGTGAATGGGTGTTTGTTAGTGATCCCAGTGTGGACACGCACTATAGAACATGGATGGATGGATTCTAGAAGAAAAAAAACAAACAGTCACGCTTTCTCGATGTTCACAATATGTCATGGTTGCAGGGAAGAGCTCGATGAAGAAGAATATGAGGAGACAAAGAAAGAGACATTGGAGCAGCTGAGTGAGTTCAACGACTCGCTGAAGAAGATCATGACAGGGGACATGACGCTCGTGGATGAACTCAGCGGCATGCAGTTGGTATGCGCAGCGGACACACTCAGCAACTTGTGTCTTGTGACATCAGCGAGGTTTACCACCGATTAACCAGAATGGCTCTCAGTACAGTGGCGTACATGCATACCAATTGTTAACATCTTCACTGATTTGCGGGAGACCCCACACATGATGAGGGGGGAAAAAATGCTATTTGTTTGCTTAACGCTCTTATATTGTGTGGCGTACTTGAGATGAACACCACACACATAATGATGTCAGTCGTAGTACCAAGACTAACCCGCGAGAGTCAGCATGGTGATTAGATTTGATTTCAGATGCCAAAATACCAAGATTATTGTGTTCTACACAAACTATGACAGGTGAAGTTGAATAAACGGCAACCCTGTCGGTTGCTGCCGAGACATTTTACATCAGTCGCTTCCAGACAATTAATGGAGTGATCAATTCCACACAACAGAATTCTTAAAGTCGTCGTAAAGTGAAAATATGTCTTCTTAATTTGGCACACAACAGAAGAGTGTTGTTAACTGCCCTGCCAAATTTGAATGTCTGAAAACAATGGGCAAGTACTGTATATGAAATGCGACTTAACAATTGTGAAAAATCAAGCTATTCTCTCCGCTCTGAAACTTCGCCCCGCTCAACTGTCAAGTGCAAATCTAATACCACTACTATGACCTAAAAAAAAAAAAAAAGAAAAGAAATCAATGCTACTTCGTTTAGCATCTTTCTTATGCCTACATGTGACTATATGTTTGCGACGGCTGTGGCTCAGTTGGTAGAGCGGGTCGGCTACTGACCAAAGGACTAGTGGTTTGAATTGCTGCTCGGACTGTCCACTGTTCAAGTGTCCTTGGGCAAGACACTGAACCCTAAATTGCCTTATCTGGTTAGAAAAAGGACAAATTTGTTTGAGCTGTAAAAATACATGCCCTTAAAGTGTATCATGTAGGACTTTCCCCTCCCACCCCCATGCTCTTCCGCCTTCTCTCCCTGACATGCGGGTATTCACGGCCGACAACGATGCGCTCTAACGCAGCCACGCCAGCCCGAAGACCCGGTCTGCCACACGCTGACTGACAAGTCAGATTAGAAAAAAATAAAAAAAATCTACAATCCTCGTGATTCTGCCTTTCTCTGTGTCAAAGATGATGCCAAAGTGCATCATCGGGTGCCTTTTTAGGAAAACTAAAATGGTTAAAAACAGTTTAATGGTATTTTTCCACAATTGAATATAACATATGCAGCCTGAAAAGGCCATCACTGAATCAGAATTTTTGGATTGAGTCATATTCAGCCATCACACACACACACACACACACAACAGCCAGGCCCACTGAGAGCAAATTAGGGTTCAGTGTCTTGCCCAAGGACACTAAGACATGTGGACAGTCAGAGGCGGGATTTGAACCAGTGACCCTTCTGTTATTGGACAACCCGCTCTACCAACTGAGCCACACCGTGAGCTGGTTTGTATTTGTGCTACTTTGCCTAGTATTGTGTACTTTATTGTAATCTTCCAGCCTCTTCTGATAGGTAGATTTAATCACATGACACCGTCAGTTCATAGTACACGCAAGGAGTCCAGTAAAAGATGCGTTAGCTTCTGGATGCATACAACCATCGTGTAACTGGAGTCAAAATGATAACCCCAATATTATGGATTTTGTTAAACGTTTCCTCTCCATAGATGCTCACTATACAGCTGCCATCATATCAATACTGATTGAGAAGTCATTCATTACTGTCAACACGAATAACGAAATCAGGATTTAGAGGGCGAGTCCAAGCCCTAGTTCTCAGTTTTTGCACATTTTCAGCAATTATTTTCAAACATGTATTATGTAATTACAAACTAATCTTTTAATTCACTTTACAACGTAATTAATTATCAATTAATGGCTTATTCTGGAGGCATGGTGGACGACTGGTTAGAGCGTCTGCCTCACAGTTCTGAGGACCGGGGTTCAAATCCGGGAGTTTGCATGTTCTCCCCGTGCCTGCGTGGGTTTTCTCCGGGCACTCCGGTTTCCTCCCACATCCCCAAAACATGCAGGGTAAGTTAATTGAAGACTCTAAATTGCCCGTAGGTGTGAATGTGAGTGCGAATGGTTGTTTGCTTATGTGTGCCCTGCAATTGGCTGGCAACAACTTCAGGGTGTACCCCGCCTCCTGCCCGAAGATAGCTGGGATAGGCTCCAGCACTCCCGCGACCCTTGTGAGGATAAGCGGCTCAGAAAACGGATGGATGGAAGGCTTATTCTCATCAGCAGTATCCATCTGTGACATATACTGTATGTTTTATTCAGGCCATCCAGGCTGCCATCAGTCAAGCATTCAAAACTCCAGAGGTGATCCGACTTTTTGCTAAGAAGCAGCCGGGACAGCTCAGAACCCGACTGGCAGAGGTTTGAATTGTATTTTTTTATTTGTTTGTTTTGTATCTGCTGGCTTCCACCTTTTCCCACTGACCTTGTTTGACATTGTCATTTACAGATGGACCGTGACGTCATTGTGGGGAAGCTGTCTCAGGCCGAGTACACACAGCAGAAGATGGAGGTGCTCGCAGCACTGAGGAAGCTGGGAGAGAAGGTGAGCAAAATGGGACTCACTGGTTGAGCCACACACAGTACAAGGGCCACACCTGAAAGAAAAATACCGGTACTACTAGAAAAACAGTCATATTTTTTCAGAAAAAAGGTCTTAATACATTAAATGAATGAATAAAGTCACTAATGGTGTAGTGGTACACTCGCCTGACTTTGGTGCGCCCGAAGTCAGCTGGGATAGGCTCCAGCGCCCTGCGGCCCTAACCAGGATAAGCGGTGTTGAAAATGGATGGATGGAGGTCTTAACATAACGTTATTTTAATAAAGTAGTATTTTTACAATGGAAAGTCAAGGAAAGAGATCACAGGAGCAGTTTGTTGCCATTTGGGAAAGATTTGCCCCCGATGAGGGAAAATTCATCCATGCTTCTTCTATCGCACTTGTCCTGATTAGGGTCACGGTTTAGCTGGAGCCTATCCCAGCTGATTTTGGGCGAGAGGGGACGTAGAACTGTGAGGGAGATGTTGCAACATTATGAGATAGAAAAATATTCTTATCACGAGATTTTTGTAAAAATTGTAGTATTACAACATTTCTTAATAGTCTGTAATACTATGAGATAATTTAGATTAGATTTAAAAAAAATCATTCTACAGTATTACTTTTTTGAAATCTAAAAAATTCTAAGATGTTTATTGAAGGTAAGTGTGCTATGAAATTATTGTAATTTTTCCAGACAAAAACAGAATTAAGGTTTATGTTTATGTATTTATTTTTTAATTTTTTTATATATATACTTCTGTCTTCAAACTTTTAAAAAGTTGTATTTTTTCAGAATTTTTTTTTTAAAAAAACATACTGTTACAGTACAATTGCAGATAAAGCAAATCTCCGTGTTGACAGCTCACAACTCCAGACGAAACATTCCTGGCAGAAAACGCCACGGCTACTTTGAGCCAGTTTGAAAAAGTGACGGCGGGTGAGTAAAATGACATTTTTCATGATAAAAATGAAATGGGATTTGCACATATTCATTTTTTCCATCCTTCTTTTCCAGGGTCTGAAGATAAAATACTGGCTTTAGTGAGTTCTGGTGTGAAAACTAAAGCATAGCCTGCATCATTTTAAAATAAACTATTTTAATAAGTGTTTTGAGAAAAAGACGGTTGCTCTTGTAAATAACAAATGCACTTGTGGTTGATGTAGCTGCTTTTTAATAGTATTCTTTTATATGCCTTCGTGTATTAGATGTGTACGTTATAGCAGGTACAAGAATGTGATTTGCTTTAAAGTGGTAAAAAAAAAGTTGTATCAGAAACGTGCTGTTGTGTTTTGTGCTGTTTTTATTACATTGTTTATCTTAAACAAAAAACCTGATTGTTAAAGATGTTCATTGTCATTGTGTGCTGCATGATGTGGCCCTCTTATTGGACGAATGATGTGATATTTACATACTAGTATTACATAGGAGTATTAGGACCTTTAAACAAAAAAAAAGCAATAGTATGAGAAAAAAAATCCACTTTTTTACATGTACACTACATTCCTTAAAGTATTTGCTCACCTGCTATGACTCGGATATGAATTTAAGGGACATCCCATTCTTAGTCCAATCAGTTTTAATAGGACATCGCTCCACCCTCTGCAATTATAATATCTTAAACTCTTGTGGGAAGGTTTTCAACAAGGTTTAGGAGAGAATTTATGACCATTTTTCCAGAAGCGCATTTGTGAGGCCACGCACTGATGTTTGACGAGAAGGCTTGGCTCTCATACTCCGCTCTAATTCATCCAAAAATGTTCTATAGGGTTGCGGTCAGGATTCTGCAGGCCAGTCAAGCTCATCCAAATCAAACTCTCTCATCCGTGTCATTATGAACCTTGATTTGTGCACTGATGCTCAGACATGTTGGAACAGGAAGGGGCCATCTCCAAACTGTTCCCAGAAAGTTGGAAATGTCCAAAATATTAGTCCCTGAGCTCCAGTGAAAGGAACTTTTAATGTTTCAGGACCCCAAGAGATTTTGGATATTTGCAACTTTGTGGGAACAGTTTGGAGATGGCCCCTTCCTGTTCCTTTTTGGAGTCCTTGGAGGGGGTGCTGGAGACCGCTCCTGCTTGGGACTCCCTCATTCTGCTGGGGACGTTCAACGCTCACGTGGAAAATGACAGTGAGACCTGGAGGGGAGAAAGGGAGCTCCTAAAGGCTTTGGATGTTGTGCTGGTTGACACACCTCTGCAACATTGCATGGACATCGGGGACAGTGCCTCTGGATTGGCATATCATGGTAGTGGTCCCCCTTTTTTAAGAAGGGGTGGGGTGCTCCGGGAGTATGGGGGTAGTGGACTGCTGCCAAGGCTGCCCTTTGTCACAGATTCTCTTCATTAACTTTATGGACAGAATTTCTAGGTGCAGCCGGGGTTTTGACGGGCTCCGGTTTGGTGACATCAGTATCACATTGCTGCTTTTTGCAGATGATGTGGTTCTGATGGCTTCATCAAGGCGTGATCTCCAACTCTCGCTGGAAGGTTCGGATGCTGGATGGTTTGCAGCTGAGTGTAAAGCGGCTGGGATGAAAATCAACACCTCCAAATCTGAGGCCGTGGTCCTCAATCGGAAAAGGGTGGAGTGCCCTTTCCGGGTCAGGGAGGAGATCCTGCCACAGTTGGAGAAGTTCAAGTATCTCGGGGGTCTTGTTCACCAGTTAGAGAAGAATGGAGCGGGAGATCAACAGGCGCTTCGTTGCAGCATCTGCAGTGATGCGGACGCTGTATCAGTGTGTCGTGGTAAAGAAGGAGTTGAAACAAAAGGTAGACCTCTCAATTTATCTATGTTCCTATGGTCGCGAGCTGTGGGTCATGACCGAAAGAACAAGATCGCAGATACAAGCTGCCGAAATGAGTTTTCCTACCCAGGCTGTCCTGGCTCTCCCTTGGAAATAAGGTGAGAAGCTTGGTCATCCAGGAGAGGCTCAGAGTCGAGCTGCTGCTCCTCTGCATTGAGAAGAGCCACATAAGGTGGCTGGGACATCTGGTGAGGAGATCTCCCAGATGCTTTCCTGGTGAGGTGTTCCGGACACATCCCACCGGGAGGAGACCCCAGGGACGACCCAGGAAAACGCTGGAGAGACTACGTCTCTCGGCTGGCCTGGGAACGCCTCGGGATCCCTCCGAAAGAGCTGAAGTGCCTGGGGAGAGGGAAGTCTGGGCTTCCCTGGTTAAGATGCTGCCCCTGCAACCTGACTTTGGATAAGCGGAAAAAAATGGATGGCTCTGACCATGGTTCACTGGAGTCCCAAAGCCTTGGAAATTGCTTTGTAGCCTTTTCCAGACTGATATATTTAAGTCACTTTAGTTCTCATTTGTTCTTTAACTTATTTGTGTCATGGCACGGTGTGTTTCTTTTGGAGAGCTTGCAGCCTACTTTACCGTGTCTGACAGCTACTCTTTGGGAGATTTCTTGAAATATCAAATCTAACCATACAGTAATCAGGCCTGGATGTGGCCAGTGAAATTGAACTCAGCTATCCAAAAACTATGATTAATTACAGTTAATTGATGATTTAACAGGGTAGGTGGGCATTTCAATCCATTCAGTGGACACGCCACAATTTTGGAGCCTCATTTTATATACTTGATTTATTATTATTATTTTTTAATTCATTCAAATTGGGCAGGCTTGTTAACAGCACTCTTCTCTGTGGTGTCTCAAATTGATAAGATTTTTTTAATCTTCACTTTCCACAGATTTTAATGAATACAATTATATAGAAACATCATTTTGTATTATCTTGTGTTGTCTTTGTCATACTAAAATTGGCCGGATTGTCTTAAATATTTAAGTGTGATAAAAGCGCAAAAACAAAATCAGAACTCAGGAAGGGCACAAAGGAAGGAAAAGCGACAGACCCTATATTCCATTACATTCTCCTTTATTTTGTTCACGAGCAAGCATCAACTTGACTATAGTTTGCCTCTCTATTGGTAGTAGAAAAGTGAAAGCAGGTCCGAGAAGCACAAAGGAAACTTCCACCACCAACTCTCAAAACATTTCCACATTTTGAGCAAATATGTCAAAGAAAACCTTGGGGGGGGGGGGGGTGGATGTGTGAAGGAATAAGTGGATCACGTCTCCGCACTCCAGTCTCACACATCATGAGATGTTGACTAACTTGTGGTTCATGCGACTTTAATACTTTAAGTGTTATTGTTTCACTCTAGCAGTATTGCTGAGACATTCAATTAGGGAGAGTGATGTGTCGCTCAATGGGGCTGATCACAAATGTGATTTGTTGGTGCACACACGCACACATTTGAAATGTGATTCCCAACAAGAAAATGCCACTACACACTCACACACACAGGATACTCGCGTATGCTGCCAAAGCTTTGTCATTACGTACTGTACATCTGGTTAAAGGTGGATTAGGGACAATATCTATAGAAGATACACAATGGATCTACAGCAGCTACACATCAACATGGACAAATCGACAGTGTGTAAAATCAAAACTAGCCGCGCTTTATTGTTAAGACAGACTCATTAACGTCAGTAAGAAACCGACCAGTTTACAGTTACAAATTAACAACAACAACTTAAACGGCATTAATCGAAGCAAGGGCTTTGTTACATCTGCTCATTGCACTATGGCCAGCAAAAGGCACTCCCATCATCAGGCCTACAGAGGGGACTTTGCACAAAAATCATTCTAAGCATATTTGCATGCAAAACGACATTGTTCTCATCAGCCTCTTCAACTCATAGGAGCCATAACAGAATTTCCACCATTTACCCGTCTTTGCCATTTTACACAGAATGCAGCAAAGTGAGATGTTGCCGCAATTGTGACATCGACAATAAGATTCAAGTCTTTCAACAGCGACAACTGCTGTCCAGGCATCGGGACGGGAGAAGAGCATGTCAAGGCCCGCCTTTCGGGCACTCTATTACGGTTCCGATACAACCTCCAAAGGCAAAAAAATTGCCAAGTTGATTTGGTACCCCCCATTCCAGAGATACCGACCCTCCAGATTTCCCAAAAATGAGGATCAACTAAAATCCAGACATCTAATTCTTCTGATCCCAAAATAATGCGCCATTCACGTCAAGTTTCTTTCTGTATATTCTCATTGGTACTTTTTTCCAGACTTTTTCTTTTCTTCCTCAAAATATGTCAGCATCCTTACAAAAATGTTGACTTCGTTCGTTTAATTATAACCTTTGATTCCATCTTACTTTGTTGTAAAATGACTTTTTAATTTTAACTTCATGAATTCAAGGCCCACTCAGACTGAGCAAAAAGATAAGTAACAAACATGACAATGAGTGTGCCACAGCTCAGCTGTGGCACATTAAATTATTCAACTTGACTTAATTGTTTTGAAAATGATTTATTAAAAAAAAACATACTTGTATCTTAGTTCCTCTATTTATGCCAGCGACATACAGTGACAGGCAGAACAATAAAATGTTCTTCCACTAGATTGCAGAACATCCAAACAACCTGCATATCCACCTGTTGCCATTCATACAAAAGAATAGCTTTGTGTTAAACTAAACAGGCTCAGATTTCACATTTCAATTTTTGAGTAAACTGAGACAAGATCGTGTTTTCAGTCTCCTGCATTTCCATTTGGTGGCATTTTTCTAATGCAAAAGTTCGGAAACTATTCGATGGCCATAATTTCCGGCGTTCTGCAGACTACTGCCGCCTGGGCCTTCCAGGAAATGGGGAGGGTTGGCATCACTCATCTGTCTGCTGGCGCCATTTATAAATAAGTAAATGGCAGTTTGAAGAGGCAGTGTAAAAGGGGACCACATCTGCTCCTTATTCGTGTGCATGTAAGGTACATTTGGGAAATGATATATACAACGTTGTCCGGGAGGAGAATCAAAACGTAGTCATTTTTGATGAGTGGGAGGACTGTAGTTTACGAAATGTAAACAAGCTCTGCAGTCCTACTGTCCAATATTCAGTCCAACACCCAATTGTTTTCACATGGAGATAAATGCTTGAATATTAGTTGACATTAAAACAGCCGTGCCGTGGACAATTTACTTTACAGGTCACAAGACGCTTTACTTGGAGCTGGTGTGCTAATTTTTGAAATACGCTGAGGATGGAAGGTTGTCTTTTAAAGCTGCTCACGGCCCACCTTAACAACCGTCGTCCATTTGCACACTGTAAATCTCGTCTGTACAACGGTGAGATCAAGCAGGAATGAAAAGGGCGCGCGTGCAAGTAAAACGACGCGTGTCTCCTCTGTGCGAAATTGAGAGCAGAAACAGGTTTTCAAAAAAATAATCCCTACAACATTGGTCATGAAAGCCAACACTTTTGTACAGATTTTCAGCGACATGCTACAACATGCGTGACACAAATACTAAGCATTTGTAGATATTGGACCCTGTGGCGGAGGCCTTCACGAGCACATTGACTAATTACATGGTTTCTTAATATTTACAACATCTTTAAAAACCAATGGATCGCTCTACACATATGACTTCGTCATGCACTAAAAGGTTAAAATGCAAAGAAAACCAAGCAAATGGTGGTCTAGCTGCTAAAAGAGTTAATTCAAGTCACTGGTCTACCAGGGTGGATTTTAAGCTGCAAAAACAAATCTAAAATGATTCTGAAGCCTTGTGTGGGAGAGAAAACTAAAAAGTGCACGGTTGGCTTCCTCACACACTGGAAAAGGAATTTTGGTCAAGATTTCCTCTGACTGCAAATACAATAAATTAAATAAAACAAGTGGCGGATGACTACACAACATTGAGTACCTCCACTAAGATGACAAGAGGGAAATCTTGACCAGGATTTTTTTTTTTTTTTTTTTAACATCACGGCTCCTTGTATTCATGTAGTGAAGATGAACATCTGAATGAGTGCAATTAGTGATGTGTGTGTGTGTGTGTGTGCGCATATGCATGTGCATGTGTGTTCTAGTAGGTGAGGGTGGAGTCGTCCCATTCCAGCTGCTGCTGTCTGCTGGCCCCCTGCTGGTCCTCCTGCTCGCCGCCCTCGTCATCCTCGCTGCTCTCCGACTCGGCGCTTGTGATGTCGTCTTCCTCCTCCCCTTCCTCACTCTCCTCCTCCTCTTCCTCCTCCTCCTCACTGCTGTGCTGGTCTTCGTAAGTCTGTTCAGGAACAGGCATCAGTAAAAACTTTTGAAATTGCACCCGATCTTTAAATCCACCCTGAGACATTTGAAGGAGCTTACTGTACAACAATAAACAACATGATGAAAAAGCCATTATTGGAATACCAAAATCCAACTATAACCAGACTATCTAATCCACTTCCTGACCAGAATTTTTGTTTTTTGGGGTGGTGGTGACAAAATTAAATATGACAGACTTATAGAAAAGTCAATTACAAAGCAACTTGTTGTTTCTGGTGTGCAGACCTCCACCAAGTCCACACACTTAATTTGGATCAGCACCGAATTGTAAATGCCTACCTCTTTCTGAAATGCCAAAGGATGGCGCAAAATTGCTGTCTAATGTAAAAGTAGGGCTTTAGCACCTTCTTGTGGCATTTTGGTGCCAAGGAACTAGGTTGAAGTGACGAAAGGAGCTTCAATAAGTCAGGCCAAAGCCCTGTCAACTAGAGAAGCAGTGCTTTGACGCCATCATGTGGCATCTTCTGGCAAAAACCTTTTTGAGGGGTGTGGCTGAGTCAATTACTTGTGGCTTTTCACTACTAACGATAGGGCTCAGTCCCTGTCCCCCAGAATAGATTACTGTACTCCATTGGCAAAACCAGGTACTACAGGATACTACCATGTTAGCCGAGATTCCAAGCATGGCGAGATCCCCACTCATTTTAACATAAAAGGAATAATCACATGGAGATATAGACTGATATGTTTTTTAGGGCCGATACCAATTATTACTACTCAAGGAGACCAAAATAACTGATATTTGGAACTGATATGAATTTGCAGTATAAGGGGAAATATTGGCGTCAAAATTTTGAAAAATGAAAACTTCAACACTCAATTTAAATGCCTTCAGGTATACGTTCATTGAACAGCCGTTCAGATTTGAAATATGTTTAATTTTTTTGGGTTCATCTTGGACAATACAGTAGACATTCAACAAAAAGTGCAGGGAACTCAAAGGCTCAGCAGTATGTCTTATAAAGTTAAAAGAAAACTTAAACAAATAAATAGCTCCCTAAAGTTTTCTACAATAAATAAAGTTTTCCAAAATTTCAATACAACTGAAATGTTAATCTTTCACTCGTTGATTTGTTTTAAGTTCAAACAAAAACAAAAAGTGCACGGAGTTCCCAAGGTCAGCGACATCGCTTATAAAGTTAACTAAAAATGTAATAAATAAATAAATACATAAGGCGGCACTATGGGTGACTGGTTAGCACATCTGCCTCACAGTTCTCGGGACCGGGGTTCAAATCCCGGCCCCGCCTGTGTGGAGTTTGCATGTTCTCCCCGTGCCTGCGTGGGTTTTCTCCGGGCACTCCGGTTTCCTCCCACATCCCAAAAACATGCATGGTAGGTTGATTGAGGACTCTAAATTGCCCATAGGTGTGAATGTGAGTGTGAATGGTTGTTTGTTTGTATGTGCCCAGGGATTGGCTGGCGACCAGTTCAGGGTGTACCCCGCCTCTCGCCCGAAGATTGCAGGAATAGGCTCCAGCACGCTAGTGAGGATAAGCGGAACGGTAGATGAATGAATGAATGAATGAATAAATACATACTTCACTGAAGTTTACCCAGTTTTAAATTGTTCTCCGATCAACTGTCGGATTAAAAACAGGCAGATGCTGATATGCAGGGCCAATGTGGCGCCGTAGGCGAGATTTTATATGGCGTCCCACTCCATCAACAATCTACATTAGCTTACGAAAAAGTCGAACACCAATAGTTTTTAACATTGCCTTTAATTTATAAGATGACATGGCACATAACTCAAAATACAAAATAGAACATTTTCTTAATTTCATTATTCTATCGCTGCAGCCAAACAAATCATGCGAGTGACATGCTGTTGCGACATCTAATGGGACAAACCAAAAGTAGCAACAAGTTGACCTCTCTTTCTCCCATTTTCCCCCTTTTTTTCTTCTTCCCTGTGTCCTGGACAGTTTTGGTCGTTTCGACGTTTCCTTAGTTCTCTGGTGTCACGTCAATAAAATTGCCTCAACCCCAACAGAGAGCGAGCAGTATACCAATCAGCAAGAGGAGGGAGTATTTGATTTTATAATACTATTAATTGGGTATTTCTTTAAATTTGAATCTTTGTTGTCTATGTTTTCCATGTTAAAAGTTAGTTGTCAAATTGTTGCAAATATGTGCAGCTTTCCCACTTTGATGAGGTTGATTGATTCAGCGACAAAACATTTCATCTGGATTTTACTCAATGACCAAGCAACATTTTCCTTTCGTCTCATTTGATATTAGCAGTCAGTAATTTGACAGTTGTCTCTACCAATGAGGTGCTTTAAGTGCAGTGGCATCGGCATTTTATTATATTTAGAAATATCGACACAAATAAGAGAAAATATGTTAGTGAGAAAGTGTAAGTAGTAAGAGAGAAACATAAGACAGAAATGTCAAATTTCTATAACATCAAGCTCCAGCCTTAGATTTATTAATTTTTTCAAATTTCTCTACAACAAATGAGGCTGTCACTGTTGTTTTCACTTTTTTAGTTTAACATTAAATAATGTATGTATTTATATCTTCTTATTGCCCTTCAATATTGTAACAAACTGTTGTGTGTGTTTATTGTTGCTATTGGGGTTGTTGTGTGTTCTGTTGTCCTTAACGCTGTTAATTCCGAGGGGCTTTGAATGTATCGCTCTGCACATTGTGGGGAAATGGGGGAGAGGGAGAGAGAGAGAGAGAGCCTTGAGGTGAGTTGCTCCTCTTCTTTTATTTAATTGTTTATATTAATTCATTCTCATTCCAGAACTCTCCCTACATGACAGCCATGTTGAATGTGGGGCATTGACGTGGCGGCCATGTCTTGATGGATATATCTATTGTCTATTGTACATAGACTTGCAGCGCAGAGAGAGAGAGAGAGAGTGGCATGGTGGCATTGTTAACGCTGAGGAATACAAAACAGAAGTCTCTGGAGTCTGGAAGATGCTATTTTTGGTGCAGTAACATTCTTTTGGCAACAAATTTGGAGCTAGAAAGCACACTTAATTGCTCGTGACTCATGAAAGCTACTCGCCTCTGTTGAGTACTGTATGTCAACGTCACCATGACCAAGCAAATCGGCGTGGTAAGTATGGATAAAAAGCTACACTTTTAAACATTTTCAAGCTTTTTTTTAAATTGACAATAACTTTGCACTGTACTGGGTGTTTTTGGCCATGAAAAAAACCCTACAAAACAATAATTTTATACTGTACAGTAATATGGGTGCATATGGCCTAAACAAAAAGTGCTTCAATGTAACCGACAATTGGCTATAATCAGACGACCTCTGCCCTGATTAGTCCGTTCTATCGACGTTCCACTGTAGATTGAAGGTGAATTCCACCCCCCCAATTTTTGTTTTCAATTTTCACCCGATTTATGGCGCCTCTCTGAGGCTCCTGACGCCCTTAGCATTTGCTAACGTCACCCGATGGGCAGGTCGGCCCTGCTCATGTGCGTCAAAATGCCAAATATCGGCGCTGATAATCATCCTGGCCGATAACATTGGGTTTGGCAAAACTGGCAAAAAATTGTTTGGAGTAAGTTGTCTATGTTTTTTCAACTGATTTAAGATAATTTTGCATCACTGACTCAGAAAATAACATACGTTTCTCTTGTTCAGGTCAGGGTTTTTATCTTAAGTTGTTAACATTTTATCAATCTATAGTTACAACCTTTGCTTCCTGTAAATTGAATAGTAGACACATCAAAATAGTCCTAAATCAGCTAAAATATCTTTGAAATTTGTTCTTGATCAGTGTAATTGTCCAGTATGATAATCGCTCAATCCTTAATCACATGCCAAAGTTAGCTAACCCTGCTCCGTAGTGTCGACTTTGCTGCAGTAGTCTAACGTGTGAAGTCTCCCTTTACTATTTGTACTACTTTCAAATAAAAGGCTACCACCCTAAACCAAGGCATACGTGCAGTGTAAAAGTGTAAAATCAGCACTATTTCAGCAGAACAAACCTATAAGGACACATGACTGATAATTCTATAAAGATGTAGGTCAGAAAAGCATGCAAGCTCCTTTCTGACTAGTTGTGTGTGTCTATGTGTGTGTGTGTGTTTTTTAATGCAAATTAGCAAGGTATCATCCCATAAATAACCTCCCTCCCCATCAGCCTGTCAATCATGACAGCTCAGTGAAAAAGTAGGGCGCTGACAACAGCATGAACCAAAGAGCATTAGCTGGTAGACAGCTGTCTTGCTACCAACTACACCACGGTTTTTCTTACCTCCATAGGGTTGACGGTGATAGTGAGGGCAGAGTCATCCCAGTCCATCTCGTTCTCCTTGCCGTTCTCCTGGTCCCTCATGGTGCGCTGGTGTGCGGCCCGGATCCGGAACACGCCCAGAATGATCATGAACACCAGGAAACTGACGCAGACGACGATGACGATGGTGGCTGCGCTGGGAACCACTGCGCGCATGCACGCACGCAGACGCACACACACACACACAAACACGCACACATTCACAAAAACACACATTCACAAACACACACAAAGACGCACGCACACACATTCACACACAGACAATGACTTAGCCCCATATTAGCGGTATCGAGGGCCTCTCGTGCATTGGTAGGTTTAGCAATCCTGACAGCCTGTAAGATTATTGGAACCGGGAAATAAATGGCGGTGCACAGATGTCAACATTGCACTCAAGTGTAATCCCTAAACGTATTCCATTAAAAGTAAAAAAGGGGGATGGGCAAAGGATGTAAGGAAGTAGGACTGTATGTCCTACTTGTGGTTAACAGACTGTAATTCAGCTCCAAATTGCAGGATTAGAAGCAACGTGCTTCTCAATCAACATAAAAGGAGTACAAATGTAAAATATTGGAAATAGTTTTTTTAAATACTATTTCCTCACATAGTGGCATGTGTTCTAACCCACTTCATTGCCAGATGGGTCACCACTTGAATGATACAGATGCTTCCCTTTTCCTCTCAGAAAAAACAAAGTAGTGCCACGATGTGTCAGTGAAGCATTATTAGGAATCCCACTCATGTTCTAGGCAGGACATACCCTGCTCCAATATGACTGGGTGGGATTCCTATTAACACGTAACCCTAACCCTAAACCCATCCTAAACTGCCTTAACCTCAAGGCTAGCCTTTAACCATAAAAAAACTTCGTTTTTATTTTGTACAAATATTTGGAATGGTCATCTCATTACATCTGCGTAGCCCGCCTTTTCCCGCTATGCACGAGTCACTCATGTTGCAGCGGGGTGTGTCCTGCCTAGAACACGAGTGGGATTACTAATAGCGCGTCAGTGAATACCATTGCTAACATATTGTAAGAAGAGGGGATTGCAAAGTGGTGGTTAGGTGAGTGAGGCTGGCCATGTTGCAGTACCTGACGCTTGGTGAGCGTTGACCAGGTTGTGACCAGACAGGTCCACGGAGGCCTGATGTACAGGGTTGATGAAGTTGGGCTGCAGCAAGGCATTGCTGAGCTGCTCCATGGTGCTGGCTGTGTGGATTACATTCACCTGGAGAGGATACGCACAAACAACACGAAAGGTCTTTTCGACTTGAAGGTGTTACAGTTATGAGACGAGGCTAACAAATTCAGCCCCACCTCGACCTTGAAGTCATTGCTTATGTAGCGCCCGTTGAGCTCAGAGCACACCAGTTTGAATTTCCTGTCGAAGAGCGCCTCGGTGTGCCAGTTCTTGTAACGGATGAGATGCAGGACCTGCTCGTAGTTGGCCATGGTGTTCACGCCTAGATCAAAGTGACATGTATGTTTTAAAAATGCAAGGAGAATTAAGAAGGCCAAAGGCTGAATAAAAGTGCTACTGTCCATACCTGTGATGACGAGGCCGAGGTGAGAAGAGCTCATCTCCAGGCTGCGTTGCTGGAGCTGGTCCATGTCCACCTCAAGGCCCTCGTGCTCCGCATCCAGTTCATCACCCACCACGTTCACTTCGCATGTGTCCAGGTTGTGCATGATCTCCTCGGACACCACTGTCTCTTGCACTAAATGATCATAGGAAAAGACAGCAGGGTTTAAAATGATTTCGACTTCACTTTTTCTACGTCATCACGTATTGCTGACAAAAGTCTCCTGCTTTAAACCCTCATGCGTCTTCACGTAGAGTCAGTAAACTTCGTCGGTGGCCTGTTGCTTTAAATATTGCCTGCCGTAAAGGATTCTGGGTAACGTTTTTCATTTCTTTTCGTAAAGGTTGGGTTAAGGGTTGCAACGAGGCACTTTTCTGAATCATTTTAAGAATTTAAACCACCTTTCCTCTAAGTTCTTCTGAGTCATCTCGCTCGGTTAGGAAAGGAAAGAAAACTCTCTTTTTTTTTGTCCTGTTCAGCTGTTAGGTCAAGCAGAATGGAGGATCTGTTTCCCTTTTATGCCGGAACAGTTTTACTGTGTCAAAGTGGAGTTTTTAAGATGCCACTGTGGTTTCTTAGTATTATAATTGATATTTATTGAGAATCAGAGTCGATCAGTCGAACAGAACAAGTTTCTAGAGGGGAGTGAGAGACGAAGACAAAAGGCAAAGCACTAATTGTAAACAAGATGGGAAAAGTAAATCATTACATATTGAGAACAATGAAACATTAGATATGAGTGTTGTATGGGGCAGTAGTGCTACAACCTGTGAGGGAACGAAAAGGACAAGATAGGACAGGACAAGGACAGGAGAAGAAGCATGTCGGACAAGGGTCGTGAACCCGGCTGTACAACTGAAGTGTGGTGGGAGTGACTATGTAAGAAAACTTCCTAAACATAAACCAGAATCTGAAGAGGCCCTAGGAGTAGTTCCTCTACCTTGTGGAGGAGTTGGTATATTATATTTGTTTCTATTTTTAGCCCATGTTGAGAAAATGTAGCCTTGTTCCAAACAAAACTGACCTATGTTCTGAATACAAAACACTGGCAAGCACAGCAGACAATCAATTATAAATCCAATTCGCGAGATATCTCTGCGAGTACCAGGCAAAAGTTGAGACACACCTTCTTGCACATAAGAAACTATACTCAAATATATAAAGTGAGTCAAGTCATGTTTTACAAAGAACGGTTGTAGCTCATTATTTGTCCAGTATGCAGCATTTAGACCTTTCCACACCGAACTTGGCAACGCGCAGCGCGCCGTCCACTTTTCCATTCATTGTGTATGTTGCTGAGGAGGGGGGACCACAGAAATGCTGTGTCGCAGCAATTGCAGGGCAGCTCAAGCGACACGTCCTCAAAAGAGAAAAATGTCTATATGAGAGCACGGTTGCGATGACATCAGAAAGTGCCTGCAATAGGAGAAGAGAGTGATTTCTGAGTGCAATTTTGCCGGACTTGTACTCCATACGGCAAGGGGAAAAAATGGAGGAAGTCATAATTAATGTGGTGTCCCACTATCCCGAACCTTTGGGACAATAGAAAAACGATACACCAAGACGTCTCTGCAGGAAAATTTCAAACTGATCCCAGCTCAGCCTGAAATATACTGTACCTCAGTGTTCTTCATGGAACTGTAGCTCACGGACTAACTTAAACTCTGAGATCCTGCTGTGAAATTGGTAGGGGATGCACTCGTTCCCATTTTTTTAGCTGCTGTGTTACCTCCTCCTTCTTAAAATAAGCAAAGCCTGGGCTTTCTTTTGCAACAAAGACAAATACATATCTACTCAGCGAGGAAAGCCTCCCGACTTCTTTGTAGACTGCTACGACAGCAATTTCAAATATGGGCATGCTTGGCATTGGTCGTACCGGGTGCCATCGTCCTTTCCGCGCGGACCTTTCACACTGAGCAAAGGTGGTGTGAAAAGGCCATTCATTTTTGGCAATTGCAGAACTCTGATTCCAACAACAAGTTGCTTGGTGTGACCTGAGAAGTATGTCATTTTCAAATATAAAATGATGTGTTAAAGTACATAAAACCCCTCAGAATTTAATACCTCAACTATTGCAGCATATACCGGTACCCATATTTTGAAATAAAGTCATGGATACTTGTTGGTTGCTTGTGCTGTGAGGTTTAATAAACTGTCCACTTCGCTACAGGACATGAAATCTTCCAGTTCCCGTTTCAACCACCGTGAAGATCTTTTGTTTCCTGATCTCAGCTTCTGTACAGTACAAAACTAACATATGGTACGGGTGCAATGGCCTCTCCCATAAAGGAGTAAACAACTTATCTGTCACTCACTCAGCACAATCCCTCTGGCTACAAGGCATAATCCTCCCGCCACGCTGTGATTGTACCTGTCTATTTGCAATGTATTTGTCCATCACGTTTTTGTGCCGCTTCAGGTATCACACGACTCGGGTTGCTCAATGCGCATGATGCAATTTAGATGGGAAATAAATTCCTGGTCCAAAAGAGGGAGTGGGGGACTATAAAAAGATAATCTTGAATTCCAGTGTCCTTTTCTCCCACCTGTGGGGTCATCATCCGCTCCCTCTGTGGCTAGAGACTCCGTGTCGGTCTCCACCTCGCGGGTGATGGTGCTGACGATGCGCAGCTCAGGGAACAATGTCACGCCTTCTTGGCTCTCAAATTCGGCAGCGCTGCGGGCAAAGTGGTCAATGCCACTCAGGCTGATCTTGGGCTCCTCAGGCTGCAGCACCATCACATAACCTTCAACATCCGGCATGGTCACGCAGGACTCCTCGTTGAAGCATCTAGATAGATAGTTATATTTTATTATCCCTGTGATTGAATTTTACCAAGAGGCGAGACAAAATCATTTATACCTGGAATCCTGTGAGAACAACAAAGGAACATACTTTATTTTAGTTTTGTATATGTCTATGGTATTTACAAATTATTTTTAATATGACAAAAAAACAAAAACACCAATAACAGAAACCTGGCTGGCCTTAGAGTGGTAGTAAATACAAAAAATATGTATTTGTCATTTGGTGTGATTGCTACATATTTACAGCGTGACAAACAGCATTCCCCCTCTGTTAAAGACTGTTTAATCCCAGACTAAATCAGCAGTGCAGACTCTGTTGTTCTCTAACTGCAAAACAAGTTGTCAATTCTCTTTGTTGTGGTTAGACTTGTCCTCAGTTTCACCTCAAAGATTCTCCCTCTGATTTAAAACCAGAAAATCTCTTCCTGAACAATGACAGAGAGGAATCTAACAATGGTTCGAGTGTTCGTGGCTGGTGCTTACTTGACAGTGGTGGAGATGCGAAGGTGTCTGATGCCGGGTGTGGGGAACTGGCGGGAGTTCAAGTAGGAGATGTGCTGCATGACCTTGTCAAAGGCATCAATGTCGTCCCCCTCGACAGTCAGGGAGGACTGGTTGGGGTTAAACTCCACCTGGAAGAGAAGACAACAAGATGGAATTTGAGCGACTACATACGAATATAACAAGACATGCACAAAAATCGTTAAGATTAGCCAAGTTAGGATTGTGTCGTTTGCTTTGCCCTCCTTACCTTAACCGTGGAAGCTACCTCCTCGGGCAGCTGCACATCGAGGCCCTCCTTGCAAGTGTACAAACAGTCAATAACCTTCTTGTTCTCCAGTTTGCCTGAGCGAATCATCAGCCCTGCAAGGTTTCCACGGAAAAACTGGGCCATGCGTGCATTTCCGCCTGTGTACGTCACGATACAGACGAGGAGGATAACACAAAGAGACAGTGAAAAGTTAGGAGTCAATTTCACATATTTGTCACCTTTTTGGCCAAAACACTGGTGCATGCAGGCTAGAGGTACAAAGGCAGTCTGAAGTTCATGCAAGTGAGTGTGTGTAGCCGTTTGAGGGTCATTCAGACACCAAAGTAATGGATGATCTTGTACACATACACATGCAAAATCCACAGTTAACTACTACTGGTTTACAGCAGAACAGCGCAAACAAACTTACAGATGAATTTATCAAAACATAAACAATACAATGTAATAGCCATCTGGAGGGACAGGGATATGCCAGACAGGTGAATCCCTCCTGATGATATGACGTAGTCCAGTGCGTCTATCTACTGTCTCTGTGTATGCACTTTCCACTCCTATCTGACCTGCATGAACTCCCATTTCTGCTGTCAAGGTCATGCTATGAAAGAGGAGGCTGCACAGAGCAATGTGTTTTGTGCGTATCCCATGTCTATTTCACTTTATCTTGTGTATAAGGTTCAGTGGATGAGGATGATGTAAAAATGATACATAAACAGCAATAAATCATAGTCTTATCAACATGGCAACATGCTTGAAAACAAAATGGGAAAATAAATGTGTCGGTATCTAGAACGTATACGAATCATTCTAGCGGATGTGGCACGAGGATGCAGTTAGCGTGGTGGGAGATGGCGGACACATGGAAATATCTGAGAAGGGAGAGATTTTGGGCAACCTGAGGAAGACTCAGAGACTGTCTCAGTGTCATTGTCATGTCCCGAGTTTTCTGTAGAGGACAGGAACAAGAGAGTCGGGAGAGACAGGGAAGGAGGTTGAGGATCTGCTAGAGGGATTCCGTCTACATTGCAGGTTATGCTACATCAGTGGAGAATCGGTAAATCAATTTGAATGAAACCGATTCAATGGCGCAATCTCAACATTTGCATTGCAGACATGTCATGTTGTTGTGTGACAAATTTCACATTTCCGACCTTGCCAGCAAGCACCAATGGTGAGCTGAGTCTCAATCCTGGAGGCATGCAGTGGGTAGTCCTCTGTGACCAGGAAGGGTTCAAAAGTAGATCCATCCACAAACAGCGTCACCGTGGGGAGCTCCACATTCAGCACATAGTGATGCCACTCTTTGTCACACACCTACAGAGAACACGGAGCACATGGAACAGGTGATACCATTTGGAAAAAAACAAGCAGCTTGAATTGAACTGGCAGCAGTAGCGCACCTGCTCGAGTTTCCAGTGGAACTCGGCTGGTTTGTAGTTCTCCACCTCCGATGGATCTTGACGGAGGAGAAGGATCAGCCTGCAGTTGTGCACGTAGAGTGAATAGTGGTGCCTGTTCATGTCTGCAGGGAGGAATGTGAGCAGACATCACAATATGAACTTGGAAAATATTTGGAGAAACCTCAACCCTTATCACTTAATTTATAACTCAATGCAACCTGTGACAGAAACCTATACATTATCGCAAAACAACAAAGCTATATTAATATAAAGGCAAAAGCAATCTTTAATAAATTGTATGTTTGCATCTGCACATAATCAGTTTACCAAAAATAACCTACAGCATATTCAACTTATGACTCCATATGCTGTGCTGAATGGTGGTGGGGGAGAGAGGGGGTCATAACAGTAGCATGATCAGAGGCAGTGTCCAGCGCACTACTGCGCTGATGTAATCCTTCTCATATAAAATGGGGGACAGAAGTTGATGAACCATCTTCACATTTCTCAGACTTGACAGTGAATAAGATCCAATGTGAGCTTCAAATTTTCAACTGCAGACTAAAATGGATTGGTGAATGCTAACTTGGCCGCAGTGACAAAGAAAGGATGAAAGCCAGCCAGCTGTGCGCACAAACATGGATTAGAGAGCGCGAGAGGCTACAATTTTACAATTTGCTGATACCTGTTTTCTGAAAACAGATAATGCATCTCCTCAAATAGTGTCTAGGCTAGTTTTTTTACTCACCTACAAAGGGGACCTGGCACTGCAACCATTTCAAGTTATACTGTAATATGAAGCTGTTTGCAAACTACAATCAAGTGATCAAACCTGTATATGCTGTTACCTGTCTTGTCAGAGTTGCAAAGGATGGTCTCCTTCTCGTGGGCCCCGGGGCCATGTCTCATCCACACAGAGATGGTGAAGAGCTCCTTCAGGCTGGTGCTCACCAAGCCATTAGGAACCTTGACAGCCTGGGTGCCATTGAACTCAAACACCTGGTCGCTGTCATGCCCGTTATCAGTCGGTAGCCCTACCGTCCAGTTGGCAGAGCTGCTGGGTGCTGGCAGCAGTTCCATCGTACCAGAGCTGGCTCCTAAATTATTATTATTATTTTTCAATTAATCAGTAGAATCACTTACAGTGAATTGCCACTACTCTTAAAAGTAGCTCCTTACCGCACAGCTTGTGCAGGGACTTCTCAGAGTAGGTGTCGCGGTCACAGCCCTTTCCAATATGGTTGGTTTCTAGTTCAATTGTGGCTCTGATGGACGTGATTGGCTCATCACAGGTCTCCAGGTGCATACTGGGAAAAAGTGCCAAGCTTCCTGTGCCTGGCTCATATTCAATCCTCTTATTGAAGCCTGAGGGCAAGAAATCCGGGGAGTGTGACTAAGGTGTTCTTCAATACAGTGACAATAAGGCACGGCAATCTATACTGGGCTTGTCAATACGAATTATGCTAAAACAAGCACTTCCTTTCAAGGCCAACATAGATTAAGCTTTCTGACAATAGTTGTCGACGTGAGATTCAGTGCTGTTGAATGCTTGGAATGAGCCTGGACTTACTAAGTGTAAATGTTAAATATATTGTAGAAGTTATCATTTATTTGCTTAGCTTGCATTAGTATTATGGACCATTTTGAGAAAGGGAGATGTCTCGCCTTCTAGAAGATGACTCAGCAGGAATCATCAGAGAGAAGGACGTGGCCGGGACGTGGCAGGTGTTGGTCCCATGTTTTCACCTTGAAACCCTACCCTTAGTGTGTTGTGTCTTGTAGCTTAGTACGTTATGTCTTTTAAACTTAGAAACCTCCCTATTTTCAAATAAATGCCGGAGCGACGGGAGAGATCGTTTAGAGCGTGTTGAGAGGCTGCGATCTGAACAATCTCCCATACGCCCTCCTCATGAGAAAAAGAAACCAGTGTCTTCATTCCTTTTGTGTCTATTTTTTATAATGTTGGGTAAGATAAATCCAACAGTAAACTTTAAACATCATTTTAGCTTTCTTCTCCGAATTGATTGCGCTATCCCATTGAATGTCTTTTGGCCTATGAGGGGTAACCCTAGGAAAATGTAGAAGCATTTTCGTTTTACTCGCATGTTAAAAAATATGATCCTGCTTATTTTGTTGATGTCAGGAAATGTTCAGCCCAACCCAAGTGCTGTGTGTGATATCATATCAATACTAACTTCCCGCTGATTTTTTAAATAGGTCTGGTATTGGCCTTGCGCATATGAATATGAGAAGTCTCTTGGCCAAAATTGATATGGTTAGAATTTGGACCAAATCAACAAATGCTGACATTATTGTTTGAACTGAGACATGGCTAGGTAGATTCATATCTGACAGTTACAGTATAATTATGTGGATGAGTATAATATCGGGCGGCACGGTGGACAACTCCTGGTTCAAATCCGGCCTCGCCTGAGTGAAGTTTGCATGTTTTCCCCATGCCTGCGAGGTTTTTCTCCCACATCCCAAAAACATGCATGGTAGGTTAATTGAGGACTCTAAATTGCCTGTAGGTGTGAATGTGAGTGTGAATGGTTGTGTGTTTATATGTGCCCTGCGATTGGATGCCAACCAGTTCAGGGTGTACCCTGCCTCTTGCCCAGACTCGACTGGGATAGGATCTAGCGCGCCTGCGACCAGAGTGAGGACAAGCGGTATGAAAAACGGATGGATGGATAGAGTATAATATCTTTTACCCCAATCCCCGTGCTAAAGGTGGAGGGGTGGTGATCTGTGAAAAATAAGTTTCAGGTATCAGTGCAATTGTCCACTACTGTGCCAAAACAATCTGAATTGCTAGTCTTGAAAGTCGAATTTACAAAGAGCTGTGTTATTGCATTTGCAGGATGTTACAGACCTCCTTCTGCATCAAAAGATTAACCCCATTTTCTGACTGGTTATCATCACTTAGCTACAGTGAATTGGTCCTAATGGGGGACTTATACCGAGACTGGCTAACTCCTGCTTCTGATTATTTTAAATGCTTCTGTGACTCAGCATTCTTGACCCAGATTATAGATTCTCCAACTGGACTAAACCTAAAACATCCTGAGAAGGCAATGCTCCTTGATTTGATCGTAACAAATGTTCTGCAGAAATGCAAAGATATTCCTGTGTTTTCAAATGATCTTAGCGATTGCTGCGTTTTTGCTTGTGAGAGAGACAAAACGTTAACGAAACCTAAACCATGTTATATACTTTAGAGAAATTCTAAGTTACTTTGTGAAAAAGCTTTTTTTAAAATGATCTTTATCAATGTGATTGGACCAGGAAACATCTGATCCCAGGTACTGAATAAGATAAAAAAATATTTTAAATCATTATTTTTGGGCATTATAAAAAACATGCTCCTCTCATGAAATACAAGGTTAAAGGGTGTGATAATCCGTGGTTCTCAGAGCAATTGTCTGAAATCATTCATGAAAAAACTCTTGTTTGGATAGCTGCAAGAAAATCCAAATTGAACTCAGATTGGAAACATTTTAGGTACCTAAGGAACAAGTTTGTCTCTCAAATACGTGAACCAAAGCAGATTTATATTTTAGTGAAATTTGTGATGGCACAAGCAACCCTTCTAAATGCTGGAAGATGATTGAGTCATTGTCTCCAGCCACAAAGAACATTGCGCTACCGAATTCAATAAAGTGAAATGATAAGATTATTACAGGTAAGAAAGGTATGCTGGACTCTTTTAACCAGGACTTCACATAATCTGGGTTGCTGTTTGAGCACAAAACACCAGAAGAGATTATTCAAAGGATTTCTATCTACCTGGGGAAAATGTACCTTTGGGTTTTGAACTAGGACTCATTACTAGAAAGAAGGTTGATGCCAAGAAATCATTTGGTCCTGATGGATTGGATCCCTACTTTTTAAAAATTGCTGTTGATCATATCGCAGAACCTTTAAAGTACATTATCAATCTATCAATAGAAACTGGGATAATACCTAGTCAGCATGTATCACTCCTTTGCTAAAAGGTGGTGACCAATCAAACCCCAATAATTATGGCCGATATTCAAATTGCCTGTTTCAGCCAATGTCTTGGAAGGGTTTATAGGTGATCAGTTGAAAGAGTTTTTGACGACAAATAGCAGTCTAAATGAATTACAATCTGGTTTCTGAAGAAAAAAAAACAGCACGGTCATAAGTGCTAATGATTTGAAAGAAGATTGTGGCATGTTATTTCTGGATCTATCAGAGGCTTTTGATACCGTTGACTACACTGTCTTGTCTAAGAGATTGAAGCATATTTGTATGTCTTCAAAAGCGGTCAAATGGTTTGGTAACTACTTGAGTGGCAGAACAGAGTTCAGGGTTTAAGTTTGACGGTCTTTGTTCAAAGTCCTTATTCAAAATGGTCTCCCCCAGGGGTCCCTACTGGGTCGAATTGTATTTACTATTTACATAAATGTCTTGCGTCATAATGTAACTGACACCAAATTTTACTTCTATGGGGATGATACAGTTTTATATTGTTTTGCATCATCATTAGCAAGTGCCGTAGAAAATCTGCAATATGCCAATATTGTTATCCAGAATAATCATTAGTTGCGCCTTGTACTCAATGCTGACAACGATGTTTTCCAAAATCAAGGATATTTTCCAAAATCAAGGATTACAGATGATGTTTGTCAGATTGTTACATTAAATTAAATCCCTTGGATTTCATCTGCAAGAAAAGCTGTCATTTAAACAGCATATTCAGTGTCTTACAAAGAAACTGCTTGTGAAACGAGGTTTCTTTTATGGAAACAAAGGATGTTTTTTCTTTGGTGCTAGAAAAAAGCCTTTTATATATATATACACCGTCACCTATATATATATATATATATATATATATATATATATATAGGTGACGGTGCCATTTTATATATGGATGCAAATCTCTTTTTGCTCAGAATAATGGATTCAGTGTATCATGCAGCATTAAGATTTGTAACTGATTCAGGTTTACGCACTCATCACTGCAGTTCATACAAAAGTGTTGGTTGGTCTTCTCTGCACAATCATAGATTAGGACACTGGTACAGCTTCCTTTATAAGGCTATTCTGTATGGCCTGCCGCCTTATTGATGTTCTCTCTTGATCTAAAACGCAACCACTGGAACCAGTCTGTGATCTGTTGGACAAATTAGGTTTATTATTCCGCGGACAAGGACTGTTTTTAGTGAGATTGCATTCAAGGCATTTGCACCGTCGTCGTGGTGAAAATGACAATGGCATCTTAAATTGGATTATTTGCCAAGTATGGAGCAATTTAAAATAAAACTCCAGGAACATTTGAGGGTAGCACAGTGGACGACTGGTTAGAGTGTCTGCCTCACAGTTCTGAGGACCGGGGTTCAATCCCTTGCCCCGCCTGTGTGGAGTTTGCATGTTCTCCCTGTGCCTGCGTGGGTTTTCTCCGGGCACTCCGGTTTCCTCCCACATCCCAAAAACATGCATGGTAGGTTGACTGAAGACTCTAAATTGCCCGTAGGTGTGAATGTGAGTGCGAATGGTTGTTTGTTTCCTGTGCCCTGCGATTGGCTGCGACAAGTTCAGGGTGTACCCCGCCTCCTGCCCGATGATATCTTGGATAGGCTCCGGCGCTCCCGCGACCCTTGTGGGGATAAGCGACTCAGATAATGGATGGATGGATGGAACATCTGAGTACTGAATGCTCTTGTTTTCGCACTGAACACAAGTGACTACAATGATGTGATTTGCACACTGTAACTCCTGCTCATTGTTCTTAATTGTGTATTTAATGTGTATTTTATTTGGAACTATTGTGCTCCTCTCTTGGCCAGGACTCCCTGGCAAAAGACATTCTGATTCTCAATGGGACTATTCCGGGTTAAATAAAGATTAAATTGAAATAAAATACAAAATATTTTGTTACACGCATAAACGGTGATGGTTAGCAATTAGATTGATACCTTGCCAGCTGGGTTTGCAAGTTGGCTTAATGCTGATCTTGACCAGAACATCCTCAGAGGCACGGTTCTTCCCACAGTCATAAGCGGTCACAGTCAGCTTATACATGTTCTCTCTGCCGTGGTTTAGTTTCTCGGTGTTCTTGATGAAGCCTGATTGAAACAAGAAACAATGCTTGGGTGTGAGTTACTCTTTGTTTTATATTAAAGCTGCTGTGAGATAAAATGACTCAAACTACTGAGTCATTTCTGAAACTTGTTCGCTGTTCACCAGTAGTTACAGTATCATAAATAGATTGGAAGCATAATGTTTCAACATGTAACTTTTTTGGTGAGTTGCAACACTTAAATCTGTTAAAAAAATAGAACATTGATTGACTTGGCCAAAACTGTGGTGCAGCCTAAATAGTATACCATCTTAGGTGACATTTCCTTGCCTGTGTCTCACAAAGAAACAAGATGAGGTGCATTCTGAATGACCTGGCCAGCGGGCTCAATTGATTGCACAAATCAATGTGTCCAGTGTGATGCAAATTGAGGCTCTTATCCCGGCAGGTGCTGTGAGGTTCACTGGCGGGAGTCCTTACCATCTTTGTCAATGGTGAAGGGCACATCCGGGGTGACGATTTCATAGTTGCAGATTTGACTGAACTGGAAAGAGCAGTCTGCGTCCACTGCCTCCACCTTCAAGATGCTATCATATTTCTTTCCCTCGATGACGGTGGCTTTGTAGGACTTCTCTTTGAATACTGGCGAGTACTCGTTAAGGTCATTCACCTGTATGTGGACAGTGGCCCTGACAATGACAAAAGCCAGTTAATATGCTTTAGCAGCAAAACAGGTGTTGCATTGCTGAGGGTTTGCAAGATCCAGATGACTCAACGGGAGGTAAAGCAAAGAGGCAAATGAAGGAAAGGTGGAAGGGATCAGGGATCTTGATAGGCTTTTAGTCGGTCAACTCAGAGTAGATGTAGACGATTCTAACTCACTTGTGTGATTTCTTCATGTTGGCACCGTCAGGTCCCTCTCCACAGTCATATGCTTGGATGGTGAAGGTGTGTTCCTTCTGCAGCTCGCAGTCTAACTTTTCCTTGGCCCGGATGATTCCCTCACCACTGGACTTGTCCAGGACCACAGCTTCAAAGGGGACATTCTGTCCATGGATCCTGAAGCCGCAAATCTCGCCTGAACAAAAAAAAAAAAAAAGAGAGATTGCTTTAAAACAGTGTCAAATGTCTTTGGATTCAAAACTAATTCACAGCAAAATTCATAAATTAAGGCAAAAAATGATCAGCCACAGGTTTTAGGAGCCAGGGAGTTAAAGTTTGGGGTGGGTTGTGTCTGTGGAAGAAGCCCAAAAGCACTTATATAGGTGGGTGAGCATTTTGGGGGGAGTTGGGTGGGGGTGTGGAACATTCAATAATATACAGAAGAAGGCATGTTTTTTCCAAGCCATTTGAAAACTTTGCATTCAGTCATGCAGGCAGAAACCAAAAAGATGTGAACAGGCATTTCACCGGGGTAGACTCGTATAAGAGGAAACCAAAGCCGAAATAAGAACATGAGCGAGCAGTATCAGTGGTGACCATTTCTCTATGTAATGACTAAAGGCTACAAGCTAGTTGTGTGGAAAATGTGCAGAAACAAAGTCAAAGAAAAAGAAAGTGGTGAGGGGGGTTTTAACAGTATTGCAATGCCAATACAAATTCAGTCATAACTCCATGAAGGAATAAGTGTCACCACACTGCTCGGTGCCTTTTTATACATTTATCCACAGTTTTCTCAGCAAAACTACTGTATAATTCATTCAAAATTAAGGGTACGACATCTACGCGAGAAAGATTTTTAGACAAAAAGTACTGGATGAGAACCGGGGTTAGAAATATCAACTTGCTTGACATCCATATCAAATGACAACTGCAGCCATGCTAATGGGATATATTAGTAGTAGAGGATCCCAAAAAAAAGGGGGCAAAGATGCAACAACAGCTAAGAGTTTGCATTGGTTAACAATCTCAGCAGCTTTCATTTGAAGAGTTCACAATTAGAAACATCAACATAAGATAGTTCACATGGAGGCACTACAAAAACACTTTCTGCCTCAAATAATGTTCTAACTTTAGTTTTTTAAAACATCCAATTGGGTGAATAGGCTTAGAAAAATACATTATATTCATTATTCAATTATTTAGTTTCCTCTTTTTGGTAAAAAAAAAAAGCAAGAACTGCTGTTTTGAAGCAGCCTTCTGTTTCCTGGTGATAGCTGAAAAACTGTTAGGGTCTGCAAACTGCGATGGATGCCTCATGCACAGATATTTCTAATTTTGTATGCCCCACATCCAAACTGTTCATCCAGTTATAAAACTCCAAACTATTCTAGGGTGAAGGGGGTGGGGGGGAGTCGAGAAAACCAAAAGGGAAGATTACGGAGCATGGTGGGCGTTTCTGTGTGAATGTGCGGATGCCATTTTGTGTTAGTGGGTTAATAGTAACAATAAGCACAAAGCAGAAGAAAGCCCAAGATCACCTTCTTCAGTGAGGGTCACCTCAAAACTCTCTACAGGGAGGGGAGAGAAGATAAACCGAGGTCAGTTAAAGAAGAGTTAGAAGCTCAGAGAAAACAGAAGACAGGAGGGAACTTAGGGCATGCTTATTTCATGTTCAAAAGCTCATATTCAGCAAAGTAAAGAATCAAATCCCTTCAAAATAGTCAGTTGACAGAGAGACAAAACATCCTGACATACAGTAGTTCCTCAAATATGGGCTCACACTTCAAACAGACGCATTGGGTGTAATTACCGTCGGTATGACATCTGGCACCCCCATGTGTAAACACCTTTACCACAACACACACTGACTGCAGAGCATACGTGGCATCTGTAAAGCTGAAGTTTGTGGTGAGACTGTTTGCAGCACAGAGAATTTTAAAAGAAAGGCTTCCAAACATTTCAGTATTGCCACAAAGAGAAAAGTCAGAAAGGAGCTGGACAGAAAGCTTTTCAGGTGGAATAGTTGTTATTTATTAATACAGTCATTTAATGAATGAATGAGTCTTGTAGCACAAAACTGAAAAACACAATATATTAGTTTAAATTCCAAAATGTCAATCTTGACAACAAAAACGCTAAAAAGGACAATGATGCCCTGTCGGGGCCTCTGCTGAGTTGGGCCTTGTCATTTTTGTTTTGCTTGACTAAAACAATCCGGAGTGGGAGTCACATTAGCGGCTGTCCAGGAGCAGTCATGCAGTCCGAGTTGTGGGCCTCAGTGTTCACCACAGCTCTAATGACCAGCTCACACAAAGACTTCCTCAGCACCACGACCTGCGTCAGCCATCACAGAAGACTGCTAACCCTCTGGTCAGAAAATGTAACAGAATATTCAGCTGCTTAAAGTGCTGCAAGAACAGTTTTTTTTTTCATCTCAAATGGTGCTTTTCAAATTTAAAAAAACAATAGCTACCCTTGAACACAGCTCATTTTCCAGGCTGCACAAGCCTGAGTTTAAACTATTTGACCTCCATTAGCCTCGACTCAAGTCATCTCACAGATATGGATAGTCGCACTGAATGACTCATTTTAGGGGTGGCACTTATGGCCCTTTTCCATTGAACCGGTTCTACCCCAACCAGCCTCGCTCCGCCCCGTGTGGTCGCTTCGCCTTTACACTTTTTCGAGGCCGAGGGGTGACAATGGCACCGCTTTTCAGAACCTCCTCCGACCTAGTTCTAAAACATGACGTAACTGTTATCCGATTGGCCGATAGATGAAGACTTTTCTTTAAACGCGGTGACTTGTCACGTTCACAATCATGGCGTCTAAAGGCTGCCGCACACCGAGCCACCGAACCCGACTAAACTGTCGCGTAGTGTGCGTGAATGTGCTGTTTTCATGAGTGGCTGATCAGTCTGCCACTGGTTTTGGCCTTAACGTTGCCGCATATACTGTAAGCTTTCCCTCACTGGAAAACACCTTTCCGGTTTAGCGAGCTGTGCCTCATAAAGCCATATAAATAGTATATAAAGCATCAAATATTGTTTTACATCCATACTTAACTAAATTCATAATGTATAATTAGAATCAGATTAATCTTTATTTACCAAGTATGTCCAAAAAACACACAAGGAATTTGTCTCCGGTAGTTGGAGTCGCTCTAGTACGACAACAGACAGTCAATTGACAGACAACACTTTTGAGACATGAAGACATTGATAAAAACAGTCACTGACCAATAAAGGGTTGCTGGTTATCTGGTCATTTCTATTTTTATTTTTTGACAATTGTGCAAAAAGATGCAGAGTCCTCAAGCACTTAGAGCAGTTCGAATGACTAATATAGCAATAGTCCGGTGCAATGACCATTGTGCAAAGGGCACCGAGACTTTAAGCGAGTAGTGTGATAATCTGGGACAATGTTGATTGTGCAAATGTTGCAGATACTCCTCAATCAGTGTCCAAATGGAGCAGATGCTCATGCTGGCATGAGTGGCCAGTATTGGTCAACAACAGATATGCAAATAGTGCAGCGTGGCGAGACTACTACAGTGAGTGCACGAGTAATATATAATTGGCCCAACAGAAATGTGACAGCAAACTCAGACAAAAAAATTGGCAGCATGTTGCAATGGAATTGTAGGTTAGCTGTTTAAGAAGTTGATTGCAAGAGGGAAGAAGCTGTTGGAATGTCTACTAGTTCTAGTTTTCATTGATTGGTAGCGCCTACCTGAGGGAAGGAGCCGGAAGAGCCGGGATGTGGAGGGTCCGAGAGGATTTTGCACGCTCTTGTCTTAGTTATGGCAGCGTGCAAGTCCTCAAGGGTGGGTAAGGGGGTACCGACAATCCTTTCAGCAGTTTTGATTGTCCGTTGCAGTTGGAGTTTGTCCTTTTTTGTAGCAGCACCAAACCAGACCGTGATGGAAGAACACATGACTGTTTCGATGACAGTAGAACTGCCTCAGCAGCTCCTGTGGGAGGCCATGCTTTCTCAGAAGCCGCAGGAAGTACATCCTCTGCTGGGCCTTTTTAAGGACAGAGTTGATGTTGATCGCCCACTTCAGGTCCTGAGAGTGTAATTCCCAGGAACTTGAAGGTCTCGACGGTTGACACAAGGCACCTGGACAGCGTGAGGGGCAGCTGTGGCGAAGGATGCCTCGTGAAGTCCACGATCATCTCTACAGTCTTGAGCGTGTTCAGCTCCAGGTTGTGTCGGCCGCACCACTGCCTGTCGATATGCAGACTCGTCACCATCCTTGATGAGGCCGATGACAGTGGTGTCATCTGCAAACTTCAGGAGTTTGACAGCCGGGTGCGTTGAGGTGCAGTCATTCGTGTAGAGAAAGAAGAGCAGCGGAGAGAGGACACAACCTTGGGGCGCCCCAGTGCTGATTCTGCGTGTGGATGAGGTGGCCTCCCCAAGCCTCACCTGCTGTGTCCTGCCCGTCAGGAAGCTGTAAATCCACTGGCAGATGGCAGGCGAGACCCTGAGCTGGAGAAGCTTGGAGGAAAGGAGTTCGGGGATGATGCTGTTGAACGCTGAGCTGAAGTCCCCGAACAGGATCCTCGCGTAGGTCCCTGCACTGTCGAGGTGTTCTTGGATGAAGTGCAGTCCCATGTATAGGCAAACTGTAGGGCTCCAGCAGGGGACCTGTGACGCTCTTGAGGTGGTCCAGCACGAGACATTCAAAGGACTTCATGACCACAGATGTCAAGGCAACAGGCCTGTAGTCATTTAGACCAGAGATTGTAGGTTTCTTGGGGACTGGAATGAGGGTGGAGCGTTTGAAACAGGGTGGTACTTCGCACAGTTCCAGAGATCTATTGAAGATCTGTGTGAAGACTGGAGCGAGCTGGTCCACACAGACTTTGGTCCACACATGGTCTGGGCCTGCCGCTTTGTTAATCTTTTGTTGTTTGAAGATGCGTCTCACATCCTGTTCGTGGATGGTTAACGCAGAAGTCAGAGGTGTGATGGTGGTCAGTGGTGCGGCCGGGTGGGTGTGGGGTGTGAAAGTGTCCTTTTCAAATCTGCAGTCGAAGGTGTTCAAGTCGATGGCTAGTGTGCTATTGTTCTCAGCTTGGGGGGATCGTCGCTTGTAATTTGTCAGCGATTGGAATGCATGTCAGACTGATTTAGAGTCGTTAGCACTTAACTGTTTTCCAACTTTGCAGCATAGTTCCTCTTTGCAATGTTAATTTCTTTAGTCAGCTGGTTTCTAGCTCGATTATACAGGGCCCTGTCCCCGCTTTGATATGCGTCCTCCTTAGCTTGGCGAAGTTGCTTAAGTTTGGCAGTGAACCACGGCTTGTTGTTGTGGAAAGTGCGAAATGACTTTGTTGGTACACAAACCTCTTCACAGAAACTGATATAGGATGTGACAGTGTCCGTATATTCATCCAGGCTGCCAGCTAAATTTTCAAAGACACACCAGTCTGTGCAGTCTAAACAGCTATGAAGTTCCATTTTTGCTTCATTGGTCCACTTTGTCACTGTTTTCACTGTAGGCTTCGCGCATTTAACTTCTTGCCTGTATGTCGGTATTAAGTGAATTAAGCAGTGATCAGACCAGGCCTATGTACCTATGCAGAAGGTCAAATACCACCAGTGTTGACACAGTTACCTTGAAAAAGTAACTTACTTACTTTTCTGATTACTTGATTTCAAAAGTAACTAAGTTAGAAAAAAGTAACTTTTTAGTTACTTTCAGCAACTGCCAAGTGGCAGGAATATCATTTATCCACAGTACCAAAAAACTTAAACGTACCCATGACTTGGTAATATACGCCACACAAGTTACAGAATGATGTCATCAACATGAACCAATAACTTAAATATTAGTATAGTTGAAGCCACATTAAATGAGCAACTTAGTATAGACTTGACATGCCAACACAATACAGTAACTTCCTAAACGTAAACAAGCACGCCATTCTCAGTACACTTCTCTAAAGACTCTTAACTGATAGATAGATGCCGATTGTGGTCAATGAAGGCAACAACTATGTGTGTGTGTGCGTGTGTGTGCATGAGTGTACATTGGGCGCACGCACACACACACACACACAATTTCTCCCACCATCGTAATTTTGATGCAAAGAGCGAGAAAAGGTGACAAGATTAAGCAACTAGCAAGCTGTGGGTGATTGACGGGGGGAGAACCACTTAGTAACGTGACGTCAGCGATGCAGCGCGTTAAACCAGCTCACAGTCTACAATGAAGTTGATAGTTCTCACTTTTTACTGTAAATATCATTTAAGCTAAGTATTGTAAGTCCTTCAGTGAGTCAGGGCTTATTGTATGACGATTTATCACCGTGCACTTCGGTATGAATAATTAACCCACGATGCATTGCGCGCTTAACATGCCAGTAAAACTGTATTCTTAATGTGTAAATAAAAAAGTAACAACAATCAAATACACTTTTTACGAAGGAAAACAACTAAAATAGTGTGGCGACAGTGAAATTGTGCATTTCTTTGCACTTTTATGGTACTGTACCATCACTGTGCATTGTATAATAAAAAAAATCACCTCCCAATCCCTTTGTTGTGTTTATTAAATAACAAGCGGTCTGCGTGATCGGTATAATATTTTTGAACCACTAGACTGCTCTTTATACAAGTCAACAACCATAAATTTGAACTTGGCGAGAAATATGGATGACTCAAAAGTAACTATTGTTGTTATGAAGGAGTAACAGTAGTCTGACTATTTTCCCGGGAAAGTTAACGCATTACTTTGTTCGTTACGCAAAATGGCAGCATTTTGGAGTAATGACGCGTTACTGGCATCACTGAATACCACGAGATGGAAGGCACATAAAAGAAACGAGCGCATCACCTTCTTCTTGATCCCCATTCCCTCCCACTATTGATTGGTGTCTGTTGTAAAGGAACAGGCCAGGCCAACCGAGGCCGGGGTAGAGCGGGGCCAGGCCATTCTGGAACTTGTAATGGAAAAGCGGCATTAGTGAGTGAGATGAGATCTCCAATAGGATTTTCTCCAACTTTTACACTGATCTGTTTTGAAAGCCTGTGATTGGGCTTCATTGGGCTTTAAGTGAACTGTGTTTTTTGGCAGAGATGGACTGACTAGAAGGCGGCTGGCACGACATATCCGGTCATCCCTGCTGGCACGTGAAGCCCGGCTGCCAGCATTGTCCACAGGGAGTTACTTCAAATGGACATGCCGACTATTCACATCAGATAGAGAGGCCCAACTTGGAGGTTAAAAAAAATAAATAAATAAATAAAATAACAATAATAATGTTTTGAGGATGTAAAAAAATAAATAAACTATTATTTGATATTTTTGGTTACAGAAATCAAAATAAAAAAGGGTTGTGATGATGTACTGATTTAGGTAGCTTTGGGGTGGTTTTTGACTGGTGTTTAGAACCATTCGTAATATTGGCTAAGGGCAAAGTTTCTCATGATGCTGCCACTCTCATATGAGGTGTGTCAGAAAGGTTCAAGGACTGGTGTAACAAAAGATGTATTTCAAACCCAAACTATAAACTACGAGTTGTCCCTGTTAATGTGGGCCACATGCAGTGCACCTGGAGTGTTTGCTTTAATCCATGCACGAGAAGAGGCGAGAATTGTGACAGGACAACTCGTGGCTGCTTCATCTTGACAACGCGCCTACTAACAATGCCCTGAGCATCCTACAGTTCCTATGTGAAGTTTCTAATACAATTCGTCCACATTTTCCATCAATTGGCATTGTAACAAAGGGTGTATAGACTTCATATTCACTGTAAATGTAAAGTGGGTGCAAATATGTCACTCTTTTTAAAAATAATGTACTTATTTGCTGTTGGAAAGATCTGCACTTGGAAACGTCACAATTCAGTTGACTTTGTAGGTAAGTCACATTAGGAGGCTCCAACAGGCACGTGGATGGAAGTAGCTGGCTTGCTAAATCACAAGAGGTAATCTGAGATAAAAATGGGTCGGATCAAGTGGTGCGAGAGCACTGAGTGGGAAGGGAGTAGCAGACAAAAGATCCAAGCGCTCATGTGAGTTGAAACAAAGGGAATACATTTCCACGGCTGTGGTGCTTTGAAACCCCTGCCAGAGTCAACCGCAATGTGATTTACCCCCCCACCTCCCCCCACGAAAAAAAACCAAAAACTTTCATGTTAATCTGAGTATCAATACATAGGTTCATATTGGAGGCCGTGGTTGCCAGCCACATTCCTGCAATATAGATCTAACGTTTTCAAACAGATAGAAAGACAATTGAGTTTTGAAACTAATTTCTGTACTTATTCAGCATAACCACTTTTTTACCTACTTGTATATCCAATTTTAAAAACAGCACCATCGTTAAGACCTGCTTCCTCACCTGCGTAGCGTAGCGGCGCATCCTTGTCCAGTGCAATTAAGGGGGGGTCCAGCAGCACTTTGTCATCGTTCTCTGTCACGATGCCATGGTATGTTGTCTCTATCCATGGCTTGTGCTTGTTGACTGTGACAAAGAGAAAAAAAAGACCATTAGGATCTATAAAAACTCGTATAAACAACTGCTGTGCTAAGGTGAAACCATCCATTTAAAATTTCTACTGTGCACTCGTAATATGCACATTTGAGTTTTTCTTTAAAACTTTAAACTTATATTGAGGTTTTTCCCAAAATGCCTTTTAATTTTACAGGTCCTGATTATTTTCAGGACCTCTAAATTTGGAATGTAAAACCAACTATAGCTTTTTATTAAATAAGTGCATTTACGATGTAAACAAATAAGGCGCAGCTGCGGGAGCATAATATTAAGAGGGTTGAAAATGTGACCCTTCATTGCTCATCTTTCTTGGAACTTGCTGTGACATGGTATCATCCCAAAAACTGGAACAGAATAAGAATTCCATTCAATATGACCCAACACATTCCAGTTTTGACAGACATGATAGCTGCACTTTGTGAAGTTCCGGTTAGTGTGTGGAACAGTGGTTGGACCATTTACAGGGAGCAAACAGCGTGCACATGGCGGCCTGACTGTTGTAGCCGGCGGCTGCAGAAAAGCTGCAGGGAGTGGCACATTTGGGCTGGCGAAAAGAACACGGACATCGGACAGCTCTCTCACATCGAATGTGGATGGACGTGAGATGATGCCGCCGCTGTGAAACTGATCTGGCAATGTGATGCTAACCCAGTCTGACAGCAAAGGACAGATTGTCAGGGAGAAGGAACACTTTTTTTCCTTTTACACAAGGATGTCGAAGTATTTATTAGTCTTGTTTGGTTGATGTACTGTATTATGCTATTTTGGTGGTAAAGGCTGCAGGCATTATATAATCTCTTTGTGCATGCAAGACCTATTTATAAAGCAGCTTTACAAACGTTCATCTTATGTTTAATGGCTGTCCATTTATTTTCTTGATTTAAGATGTACGGCTACTACTGTACCTGATTCAAAGCGGGTAATTCCAACAACATGGACAAGTTGCTTAAGACCTAATGCCAGCAACATATTTGACCACAGCATAATATGCTAGTGGCACTCGAGTATTGTGGAAAACTGTTCTGGTTATGTAATAATCCATCTGGGTAAATGTTATCGATATACATTACATAAAAGATTATTGGCTATGTTCAACGGGTAGCTGTGTTTTTGGCATCATCTGAACATTTTACTTTAAACACATCTAAAATAAAAGATGCTCTCTGTTGGTTATAATGATGCACAATTTGCAGCAATTTCAAAATGAAAACATTATTTTTTATCTCAATACATTTAGACAACCTGACAACGAACATTTTCTCTTTGCTTGATAATTGCTGAGCCACTACTATTTAACGCATAAGAAAGCGCCACGAATTACGGTACGTCATCCACAACGACACAAAATGTCCTGTAAATATATAAACATTCAAATTACCCAGACAAAGGTAGACTACAAAAGTGTACAAAGTTAAATGTCAATTGAATGTCAAATCTGAGTTCCTGCAAATGGTAATTGTTTGCAAGTACACAATACTGTCACTGTGTATTATTACACAATTCCTTATCATAATCCGATCACTGAAAACTAATTATAGGCTACTCACCTACTAAAAATGGAAAGACAATATGATACAGCGCTATCTTAAGTTTATACAAAAATGTGAACATTGTGGCTGTCATCAAAAACAATTATCACACCCTCTGAAGTTGTGACTGTAAACATTATCTTGCACATGCAGCATTGGGCAGGAGCGAACGGTTGTGTTAATCAGTGATTTGAGATTGATTAAACGCAATTAAGCGGCACGGAAAATGGATAGATGGATGGATAATTGATTAGGCCAGAGCATATTGTGATTTACAGGGAAGTGGATGTCTTTAGACAGATTGTGGGGACAGACTACAACATAAATCTTCTTTAGCCTTTATAGAGTCCCAGTTACAATGACCTAGGTCACATTTGGGGCTCACACTGTCCATTAATTGTCAAGAGTTTAACTTAATCTGGCACTGAATTGTACAACCCCAATTCCAATGAAGCTGGGACATTGTGTTAAACATGAATAAAAACAGAATACAATGATTTGCAAATCATATTCAATCTATATTTAATTGAATACACTACAAAGACAAGATATTTCATGTTCAAACTGATAAACTGTATTGTTTTCTGCAAATAACCATTAACTTAGAATTTTATGGCTGCAACACGTTCCCAAAAAGCTGGGACAGGTGGCAGAAAAGAAGTTGAGGAATGCTCATCAAACACCTGTTTGGAACATCCCACAGGTGAACAGGCTAATTGGGAACAGGTGGGTGCCATGATTGGGTATAAAAGGAGCTTCCCTGAATTGCTCAGTCATTCACAAGCAAAGATGGGGCGAGGTTCACCTCTTTGTGAACAAGTGCGCGAGAAAATAGTCAAACAGTTTAAGGACAACGTTCCTCAACGTACAATTGCAAGGAAATTAGGGATTTCGTCATCTACGGTCCATAATATCATCAAAAGGTTCAGAGAATCTGGAGAAATCACTGCATGTAAGCGGTAAGGCCGAAAATCAACATTGAATGCCCATGACCTTCGATCCCTCAGGCGGCACTGCATAAAAAACCGACATCAATGTCTAAAGGATATCAGCACATGGGCTCAGGAACACTTCAGTAAACCAATGTCAGTAAATACAGTTCGGCGCTACATCCGTAAGTGCGACTTAAAACTCTACTATGCAAAGCAAAAGCCATTTATCAACAACACCGGCTTCTCTGGGCCCGAGCTCATCTAAGATGGACTGATGCAAAGTGGAAAAGTGTTCGATGGTCCGAGGAGTACACATTTCAAATTGTTTTTGGAAATTGTGGACGTCATGTCCTCCGGGCCAAAGAGGAAAAGAACCATCGCAAAGTTCAAAAGCCAGCATCTGTGATGGTATGGGCTGTGGTAGTGCCAATGGCATGGGTAACTTACACATCTGTGAAGGCACCATTAACGCTGAAAAGTACATACAGGTTTTGGAGAAACATATGCTGCCATCCAAGCAACGTCTTTTTCATGGGGCCCCTGCTTATTTCAGCAAGACAATGCCAAACCACATTCTGCATGTGTTACAACAGCGTGGCTTCGTAGTAAAAGAGTCAGGGTACTAGACTGGCCTGCCTGCAGTCCAGACCTGTCTCCCATTGAAACTGCTTGGCGCATTATGAAGTGTAAAATACGATGACGGAGACCCCGGACTGTTGAACAGCTGAAGCTGTACATCAAGCAAGAATGGGAAAGAATTCCACCCACAAAGCTTCAACAATTAGTGTCCTCAGTTCCCAAACGTTTATTGAATGTTGTTAAAAGAAAAGGTGTTGTAACACAGTGGTAAACATGCCCCTCTCCCAGCTTTTTTGGAACGTGTTGCAGACATAAAATTCTAAGTTAATGATTATTTGCTAAAAACAATTACGTTTTTCAGTTTGAACATTAAATATCTGGTCTCTGTAGTGTATTCAATTAAACATGGGTCGAACATGATTTGCAAATCATGCTCTTGCTACTCCTATTGCCTCAATCATTAATCTTTCAATTTCATCTGGTCACTTTCCAAAGGCCTGGAAATCTGCTATTGTTAACCCTGTCTTTAAATCCGGTGACTAAACTTCTCTGAATAACTACCGACCTATAAGCATTCTTCCGGCCATTTCCAAAGTTGCAGAAAAATGGGTGTCAGAGCAGATTGTCCATTATTTAATCAGCAGCTCCCCCTCACTCCACGCCATGCAGTTTGGTTTCAGATCCAAGCATTCCACTGAAATGGCTACATGCCTCTTCATTGAGAAAATAAAATCTTCTCTCGACAAAGGTGGAGTTGTAGGGGCGGTGTTCTTGGACCTCAGGAAAGCTTTCGATACAGTAAATCACTGTTCTTCTTACCAAGCTCTCAAAATTTAACTTCTCTCAAAAAGCTGTGAGCTGGATTGAATCATATCTGCATGACCGAACACAATCTGTATCAGTTAACAACTGCAGATCAGAGTCTCTTAGGCTAACCTCTGGAGTCCCTCAGGGATCAATATTAGGCCCCCTTTTATTTAGTCTTTATATCAACGATTTGCCCACTGTTTGCTCTGAAGCACAGTGCGTAATGTATGCAGACGACACAGTTTTCTTTGTTCATGGTCTCTCCAAAGATACTGTTGCTGCTAAACTCACCAATACAATGTCCTGTGTCACAACTTGGTTGCAGGAGTGCTGTCTACAGCTAAACGTTTCTAAAACTGTAGGCATGTATTTCACTAAAACAAATAGAGTATCACCTGACCCCGACATACTTGTTAATGGAGAAAAAATGCTAATTGTCAGCCAATACAAATATCTTGGGTTAATAATAGATTCACAGCTTTCCTTTAAAGCCCATATTGACAAATTGTGTAAAAATATCAAATTAAACCTCGCAAATTTTCGTGCAATTCGGAATGAAATGTCAACTGAAGCTGCAAAAATTTACTTGCATTCAATGATTCTTAGTCACTTTAACTATTGCATAACCAGTTGGTCCCAGGCTGGTCAGAATGCAAAAAAACCATTGGAAGTTTTGTACAAACAAGTAATTAAAGTGATGGATAAAAAAACCAAGGCACTATCATCACTGTGCAATTTTAAAAAAATACAGTCTTTTAAACTGGGACAGTCTTCACATATTTGCAGATTTAAATTTGATTTATAAAGTACTGCATGATTTGGCCCCAGCTCCTCTGGCTGAGTTCATCAGCCAAAGAAACAGCTCTGAGCGTGTCACTCGAGGCTCTGTCAGAGGTGACTGTGTCATTCCTCTGCGCAGGAGCACTTTCAGTAAGTCAGCCTGGTCAGTGAGGAGCGCTGGTGAGTGGAACTCAGTACCTGAGGAGGTTAAACTGCTACCAACATACAAGGCCTTCACAAAAAAACTGAAAATGTGGCGAGTTAACACCTATAGCTGCCAACACTAAAAGACAAGTATGTTATGTTGTTTTTTTGTTATGATCAAAAAAATTATGGTTTTATTCTCTCTTAATAGTATAGTTTGATTATGTATCCTGTATAATATTGTCTTGTAGATGTATTTTACTGCTTTTTTACATCATGGCCAGGGGACTACAGATGAAAACGCGCCTACTGGCTAATTCTGGCTTTTTTAACCATGTGTACTTCATGTGTTTTATGAAATTGCATTGTCCCCTTTCAAAAATAAACTGATAAACAAATCATTGTATTCTGTTTTTATTTATGTTTAACACACCGTCCCAACTTCATTGGAATTGGGGTTGTACAAGACACAGCATTCCTTATGTAAAAATGTGTCTATGTATGTAATATGTAGGTATGTAAAATTGGCCACAAAGAGAAAGAGTGCCTGCAGTGATACAACAAGCATTGGTTGTGTTGCCAAGAAGTAGTAATGATGTGATTGGTACAGATAAAGACATCCTACAAAGATCTCTCTTTATTGCATTCTGTCTGAGTAAAGGACAATATGCATATTTCTATTATCACAAGTAAATTGTAAACGTGGCTGGGTTTTCTGAGGTTTGGCTTTAGGAATTAGGGTGAATGAGATTAGAACAGGGGCTTTGAGATGTGCAGAATCCTCCTTTTGTAGTATCAAGTTATCGATTCATCTAATGCAAATTTACTACCATTCAAGAGATTCCAGATTAGACTCTTTCTAATGAATATCCCAGTTTGTTGGTTGCATCCCCTTTGTATGTTTTTATCATAATTGTGCAGCGTATGTAATGGTCTACAAAGTCCCAGAAGGAGTAGATAAAAAATAAACCTAGTAGTAGTTATTTTTAATACAGGTTGAAATGACACATCATAAAAAGTAAGCAGTGAGTCTTGTAAATGGAAAAGTATATTTTTGACATCTGAACTTTTTGGCAGAAAATTTCTACATGGCAAATTAGTCCTTCCAAATTTTCTTTCATGTAGACATCTGATGCAAAATAAAACTTTTGCTAATAATAGGAAAAATGTAGATTTAGAAACTTAGTTCTAAATAAGAACACTTGCCTGCACAAACGAAAGAAAACATATTAGTGAAGTGTTATATTTAGTATATTACTGAAGAATCAAAGAGAAAATGAACTATACTTTACAAAAGTGAGACACCAAAAGGTGAGATGGTGTGACACAGCAAACATTTATAACTCGGAAACACACTAGCAGCTATGCAATGCTGTTACATTGTAAATAAACTGAAATGGATTTAATTCCATAATGAGATGTGTCCATTTATTCTCTGTCAAGGTCAAGCGACTTGCAAGTCAAACCAATCAAAGCAACGAAGGCTACCACTGTCATGTTATACCAATAAATAAATGCAAGATACTACACCCTTTGCCTGATGAATCAGGCATTTTGGACAATGCACAAATTACACATCAGGTGCAACATGTGAGATGTGAGTAGATTCTGTAGAAGGTGGACAATGACCATGCAAACTTTGCTGTGTCACTGGTGTGGTGTCACTGCAGAGCGGCTGTCCTCCACAGGCTCTGGTGAGGGCATTGCTCACATCCTCTAACTCACACACACACGCACATACGCACGCACGCACGCACGCACACACACACACACACACACGCACACACACAGCAGTGACGAAGCATGACTGGCGGAATATGATGCGATGCAAATGTAGTATGTCAAAGGTTTAACCTCCAACAGCCACACATTTCTCAAGAATAAACATAGAACATAATATAATTTCTGTGGTAAAGTTTAAAGACAGTGTGTCAACTGTTAGCCAGCAGCAGAAGATATGACAGAGGAACTGCGAATATTTTTTTCAGCACTGAGTCATCAAGAATATTTCAGCAACAGATGCTATCCAGATAATAGCTTGTATGTGCAGCATTTCAACACACAGGTAGCTAGTGATGTTTATTCAACTCCTGATGTGGGTCAATAGCACTATAGAGTAAAGTAGCTTTGGTGTCCACATCAGAATCAGTCAGTTATTATAAAAGGCTAAACATTTGCACACATACCAGCACAATGAAAAGTCTCTTAAAATGTGGTTCCTTCATTTATACTATCCAATACATTTTTTCATCGGCTGTACATGATTTAGGCATGTCCCACACATTGCTGTGCTAAAGACAGTGTGTGTAACAAGTGGTTAAATGATACTACATCACACTTTTGTATGGTTTTATTGTCCACAAAAAGTTATTTGATAAGATGAGTAGTTTTTCTCATGTATATATTTTTTTCATAATCATACTGAGCTTGTTGCTTTAATTGCTGTCTACCCTGTCATTATGGGATAACTGCCCCTTTAAAGATTTCATGCAATCAGAATCCATTTTTTCTACCGTTTTATGCAAAACATAGGTCAAAATGAGTCTGTGACATGGTTTAAGTATGACATCTATGTGCTTTGTCGATTGAATGCAAAATGCAAACATGGAATAAGGCTTGCAAAACGGGTGGTTTTAAAATTGCCGTCTTTGTTACTTAGTTTTGTCAATTAATATTCAAGTAGCTGCCGAATTCATGGTTGGTACCCACTCAACACAGATGGACGTAAACACGGCATTTCCAGGTTTTAAGCGAGCGACTCTCAGCTGCCATCAAGCCATACAAATAGAGTCTACAAAGTAGACATATGTTGTGTTTTACAACAATACTTAACTATATTTATAATGTAACTGTGGATGAAATAGCAAAGCTTGCATACATTGTCGCCAGCAATGCAAAGGTTCAATTCAAGTTAATGGGAGTGGACGACGAGCCTAACCACAAAATATCCCCCTCTTTATTTTCTCCCAAATCCCCTTTAAGATCAAGCTCCTTAATAATGGGCAAATAATCCAAGGCATGGTGAATTCTGCTTCACACTAATAGTTATCGAAAGATCCAAACGCGATGTCGCTATGACAGCTTGCCTGCCACAAGCCACAAGATGCTGTGATATCGCCATGGACCAATCAGAGCAAAGCTGTTTTCCATATTTCAATAAAAAATAACAGTGATCCAATCAGAGCAAAACTTATTTACATATTGAATATTAACAAGAAATCTAGCCGCCTCAATTGCCAGGCGTAAAAGACCAACTAGAATTGCTTGAAAAAGGGCATCCTGGGCATTTCCAACCCAAATTATTTTGGAAACCCAATAAAAGGAAAAAATATTTTTCAAAAATGGATGGCATGGAACCCTTAAGAAAGCCATTTTCAGTTAAAGCCAAGAAGACCGTGTTCAAATAATGTTTAATTACATTTCTATTTTTGAAGAATTGAGCCACAAGCTTCACATCTTACATGCCACTGTGAGGCACCAATTGCAACAGTACATAATGCAGTTCCATTCAACACAGGTTTATGTGATTTGCCACCCAATTACCTTTAGCGTTGCCTGGTGTTTGACCCTGTGAAACTAAAACTCTAAAGAGTCTTAAACACACCAAATATAAATTTTGTATGTAAAACTTATTGTCTTCAGTGAGAAGCAGCTTTATGTTTTCTGGCTTGTTGGAGAGACAGTTTATTTACAGAGGGTGGTCTAAAGGCAACAAACACATTTTGTTGAGCGAATATGGATGTGATGTAACTGAATGTGCCTAACCAGCAAAAGACCACTGTGCCTCTGCCACCAGAGAGTGGACTAGTTACAGTGGACTACCAAAAGGACTACCTACAGAAGTGTGCTTTTGTAATGACCATACACTGGAAATAGACTGTTATACAGTGGTAGCTACACGCATGCCAATAAGTCATCATCAATAATAAAAGAATGCAAAGTACATTGCAAAATAAGTTCTTTTTAGCATTATTGACGTAGGTCAACCGTCAAAACCTGGATAGTTTGATTGGATTTTTATTTTATATAGCTGCGTCATACAGTGATTAACCTCTTACATGACCGGTAAGAATTTTCCTATGGTTACATTGCCTCTACAGTTAGTTTAGGTTTTATTATAGTGACAATTGGACACTGCAACTGTTTATTTCTATTTACATTCCGTTTAACACAGACAAACAAAACAAACAAATTACAGGTTCTAGAAAGGACCTATAAGGTTACACTGTATTTCCCACAGAGTTAACACCTGTGCTAACCAACCACAAAGGCAATATGTGTGACAGTTTCTCTTAATATAAAAACACTTCGTTTAGAATAAAGCATTAGAAAACTACAAAAGCAACAACATTGACACCATCAATGCCACTGCCCCACACACAACAGGCAACCTTAGAAACACAAAGACAATGTTCATTTATGGTTGTTTAGCTCTTTTTAAGGAGACCCAATTGAAGAGTTTGACCCAATAACTATGATGAAATACTTTGTGAAAGACCATTAGAGCCACAATAGGCTGTGGTAAACCTGAGACCAGTCTCTTTATAACAGTTATATATAACACAAGAATACTGCATGTCCTACCAGTGGATGACACTCACTAGTGCCACAGACTAAACCAAATATACTAAACCAAATATACCGCTGCCAGACTGCTCACATGCTCCTGGTAACCGAGGGGAAGCCTGAGAACTACTCGAGCAGCTGTCCACATTGCAGCATCATGACTGCAGCAGATGATCAGGCAGTCATTATCAGATAATGCTTGGAACCCTCTGAGAGGATGTTGTGTAATGATGGCGCACGCAAGAGTCATGTCTGTGTCGCATGGCAGTGAAAAGCTCTGCTACATAGATGGAGCTCAACCACCTCTGCCACTACAGTAAAAACGCTGTGCTATTGAGCAATGCTGAAAGAGGTGTTTGTTTTCAACGTATTCCTTACATGGGAAGCATATTACTAATTTGTGGGGGCAAAAACATCCCAGCTATCATCGGCCAGGAGACGGGGTACACCCTGAACTGGTTGCCAGCCAATCGCAGGGCACATACAAACAAACAACCATTCGCACTCACAGTCACACCTACGGGCAATTTAGAGTCTCCAATTAATGCATGTTTTTGGGATGTGGGAGGAAACCGGAGTGCCGGGAGAAAACCCACGCAGGCAGGGTGAGAACATGCAAACTCCACACAGGCGGGGCCGGGGATTGAACCCCGGTCCTCAGAACTGTGAGGCTGACGCTCTAACCAGTCGGTCACCGTGCCGCCGGGCAAAAACAAAAAATTACAGTTAATTATTTTTCATACACTATCCTATTCTACCAATAACATTCTCCATATTGGCAGGCATACGCACTTTTCAAAATTCCTTCCTAGCATGGGGGATTAATTTATGAGTTTAATTTGTTTCATGACCATTCTCCTAACTCAAAACACTCATATCGCAAATCATATGAATGGAAATGCCATTAATCCGTTGCAGCACCCAATAAAGCTATGTAACAGTTTTTTTAAAACTAGAAAACACAGTATTATATATTATAAAAACATACAGTAATAACATAATGAAATAAAACTCATGCTAAAATTTCATGCTTTAATTCATTTTCAGCTCCTTATGGTGTGTGTGCCTGGGCCACCGGAGGGCAGTGCAATATGTGTACATGGAAAAGGAAGAAGCTGGATCACAACTGCTTAGTAAGGTGCAGTAATATTAGTTGTTTCTCAAAGAGGATAAAGATTATATGCCTTGGGAGTATTGTTATATTATTTGTCTACATGTGTTACTGCGCTGTGTTTGTGGTCAAATATCCGTTGGAATTATAACATTGATGCTGATAGATTGATTTTGATTGAATTCTTTATTTCGAACAAGTGGAAGAACAACAAAACATACAAGATTTGAACAAACAAAATGTAAGTTAAATTATACATATTCAATAATGAGTAAGAAGAAGTAAAATGTATTTACTCCTACCCTTATCTTTACTTCCTTTTAATCCTATAGAAGATAAATATAGTACTATAATAATACAATAATATCCATCCAGCCATCAATTTTCTGTACCGCTTATCCTCACTTGGGTCGCGGGCGTGCTGGAGCCTATCCCAGCTATCTTCGGGCGAGAGGCGGGGTAGACCCTGAAATGGTCGTCAGCCAATCGCAGGGCACATATAAACAAACAACCATTCGCACTCACATTCACACCTACGGGCAATTTAGAGTCTTCAATTAACCTACCACGCATACTTTTGGGATGTGGGAGCGGGAGTGAAAGCGGAGCAAGCGGAGAAAACCCACGCAGGCACGGGGGGAACATGCAAATTCCACACAGGCGAGGCTGGGATTTGAACCCCGGTCCTCAGAAATTGTGCCCCCACAATAATATAATAATTATAATAATACATCGGAAATATTAATATACAAACATCCATATTCCTATATGCACTAATACAATAATGATTATATCAGTAACAGCAGTATCTTGGATTTTTAATAAGAAAAGAAAAAAAGATTAACTAAAACAAACAAAACAAAACGATCAGGATTTTAAAAAACGATAACCGATCACCGATCAGATCACAAGATGGAGGAATGTGTCTATTTAAATGACCTGTTCATTTACTGTATATACTTGTGTACTTAATTGCTCAAAAAATTATATTTACAATAAATAATGTATCTTTGTTCCTCTATTTATGCCAGTGAGGCATTGTGACAGACAGAACAAATGAATGCTCATCTATTAGATGGCAGGAAGTACATACAGTAATTAATGTATCCACTTTTTGTAATATTTTTGTTTGTTGGTGTGCCGTGAGATTTTTCAATTGTAAAATATGTTCCTTGTCTCCATAAAGATTGGAAATCACTGCTCTAGTCAGATCGTGAATTCTAATCACTCAGGTCAAACCAACATTACATGACAGAAATAATGGGTGCTAACTTACTGTAATTAAATTTCTTTATTTTTAATTAAATGAAACTTTAGAGCATGATTCGACAGAACAGCGGCATGTTTACGTCCAACCGTTCGTGCTACCACTAGCTTGCTAGGCTACATAACATTTTATTGCCAGGCTTGTGAGCCCTATCCTATTAAAAGTACGTGAGCATACCTCAAGCAAGCCTTAAACGAACGTCCTCGCCATAGGTGTAGGTATGACGCATCCATCTCTGCATTAATGGCTTCAACTTGTGCTCAAGTGGCTCTCTTAATTCTACAGCGTAGGAATCATGAACAACAATCTGCTCACGGTCTGAAACAGTGAGCACACTTTTCTATTTGTCCATCTCCCCTTACAGCCTCCTGAGCTTGTTGATGCAAGCCGCCTCCAAAACAGATCGGGAACTGTTCAAGTCGGACTTTCACAGCCTGGAACCTCAAGACCTCAAGGATCTCTACATTGGGGTGCCTCTCAGTTCGTCTGTCAGGCAACAGCATTTGTTTGTCCTCCACGCAATTACGAGCATCCGACATAAAGTACACCCACTGCGGCCACGGACCGCCTCTGAGAAGGGGGGCAGGCTTGGTTGGGGTCTGGGTGATGCAGAGCCTTAAATGCAACTTAGTCGCGTCTCTGTGTGACTGCCACAAAAGGGCCACTGAGAGTGAGAGGGAAGAAGTGAGATGTCGAGAGCGGCTGGGTGTAACCGACCTGCCCGGGCAGGTAAAATGTTCTCTTACCTTTTTCCCGATAATAGCTCAATGAGGACATGCCATCACATGAAAGCATTTTTTTTTTAAATCGTTAATTCTATTGTATTGATATCCAACTCCCATCAGAGTTGAGATATTCCAATTAAATACTGATCTTTCATGAACATTTTTCATACCTTCACACAGAAGCAACTTATCCTCTGTCCTGCATTTTCCCACCCAAAATTTACTACATTTAACTCACCAAAAGGCCTCATATGAATTTAAACGCTTCCGCAGGGACAAGCACAACAACTTCCGAGTCATCTGACACTGATTTAATATTCACAACTCAACGACCCATTGTTGACGGTTCGCTGACTCCATTCAGCCTGTGAAGGCACCAATGTGAGCAAAGTCACCAGTCTTCACATGAACGATCTCTTCAGAAACTCTGGGGCAATTTACCAAAGTTAGGCACCTTCTGGGGATTATATCATGTACACATTCTTGAAGGACTTGAGTTGTGGTCCTTTGAACAGAGGATACATTGTGATATGCGATATGTCCTGCCCCCCCCAAAAAAGGTCCTTTGTTTGACGGGAAACCCTAAAAAAAAAAATTAGTTCGCTTGTAAAAACAGAGCTCCTCTGGGAGGCCAAGTAAAGTTAATCAGGGTAATACAGAAACAAGATATTTGGTAATGGTTAATATCTATTCTTAAATTACTCTTTTGATGGCATTTTAGATAATTACCAAAATAATATATAACTGCGATTGGCTGGCGACCAGTTCAGGGTGTACCCCATCTCTCGCCCGAAGATAGCTGGGATAGGCTCCAGCACGCCCGCGACCCTAGTGACGATAAGCAGAATGGAAGATGAATGAATGAATTAATATATAATAAAAAGAACCTACTGTTCTCATTTATTTTCCAAGAACTGCTTCCAGATAATATACAGCGGGTTTCTCAGCATTTGTGATTTAGTGGCAAAAATGTCTTATTTATATCTCTGTTAGTTGACTGACAATCTGGTAATACTGGAAAATATATGGGAGAAATCGCTGACACTGAAATTGAATCCCATTAATTAAAACGTACATGGTTATAATGACGGACATTTTCATTTTTGACTTGCTACCATCTCAAAAATGGCAACATGTTCCTCCAACATCAAACAGAATCAGAATCTATATACAGTCCAGCCTCTCTCATGGAGATCCCAGGCATTCACCTTTGCTTTTCACACAGAACCCAGAAAAGGCAGGATATTGCTGCGATTCACACAGCAAAACAAACAACGTGAGAGCCTATCTTTGCTGTGATATAGAGAATACTACATAACGTTACCTTTGGGCTCCAAAACCACTACTTTTTGGTTTAAAAAAAAAAAGCCACCTTTGTTCAGTTACTACTGAATAAAGTTGGTACTATACCTTATATTGCTATTATATACTGTTGCAAACCAACGTCAACACAACACCTCCTAATTACCATGTTCAATTGCTCATTAAAAAAGCTTAAAAAACAACAACGCTAATATATCGTGCTGTCATTGATTAGAATGTCAGGGTCCGACACTAAGCCTTTTTAGGTGGTTGCCCAAAGTTGGCCCTGTCAGAACCTGTACTGGCCCCGTCTATTCATGATAACATATGTTAAATTTCAGTGATTATTTCATTATTAGCGTCTTTATAGTGTATTATTTATTTAAGCTCCTTTAAGAAATTATTAGTACAGTTGCATTCATGGCAGTGACTGTGTACTGACTTCACTGAAATCAAGGCATTATAACATACTGTATTGTACATGCACATGTGTGTATGATTAGTGCTTGTATTATTATTTTGAGTTAATCATTATTTCGTATATTAGTGATTATATGTATGTGTTGAAAGGAGCCCCTTGAAAATTAGATGATGAATCCAAAGGAACTATCCTTGAATAAATATATACATAAACAAATAATGTATACATATATATTTTTTAATATATAAAGGCAGGCTCCGCTTTCTTCCCACATCACAATAACATGCAGGGTAGGTTAATTGAAGACTAAAATTTGCCCGTAGGTGGGAATGTGAGTGCGAATGGTTGTTTGTTTATATGTGCCCTGCGATTGGCTGCCGACCAGTTCAGGGTGTAACCTGCCTCTCGCCCTAAGATAGCTGGGATAGGCTCGAGCACGCCCGCGACCCAAGTGAGGATAAGCGGAATGGAAGATGAATTAATGAATATAAAGGCAGCGTTCTCCAAACTTTTTAGTGCCGTTGACTGTCATGGGATGACCTATGATTTACACACACCGGCCGTATCCCGTATTCCGTCAAGTGTTACGACAGTGCCGCAAAGTGTCATGGTGTTTTGGTGTGCGCTGTCTTACTTCTATGATGAAAAAAGTTCTCATTAGCGTACAGTTGTTGGACATAATAATCTGGCAATGAAGCTTCACTTTGTGTCGCTGCCCTTATTGCTCTCCGCCATTCTGTGGTCCTGCTGCCGCTGGTATGAATCTTTTCAGGCTAGCGGCATTAGCTCCGTTAGCTTCGGCTATCGTGCCCTGCGATTGGCTGGCAACCAGTTCAGGGTGTACCCCGCCTCCTGGCCAACGATAGCCGGGATAGGCTCCAGCACTCCCGCGACCCTAGTGAGGAGAAGCGGCTCAGAAAATGGATGGATGGATAGCTTCGGCTATCGACTTGAGGCTAATTTGTGCTCGTTTATCCATTCAGGCGCGTGCCGGTCGAGGTTTTTCCTTGCGTCACCACATCTTATCTTGGACGGAATGTTTCGTTGATAAAGGTATTTCAGTCCGCAACTAAAAATGCACTTTTGGGCCATTTTTGGCAGGCGAAATTTTTCTGTGACTTAGAATTTTTCACTGACCAGAGCGCACCAGCGTCTGTACGTAGGGGGTGGCCTGAGACAGCTGCATAGTGGACCGGGGCCACCCTTAATGTTGAACACTGAATGTTATGGACACATCGCCACCACTAGCTGTTCCATTCAAAGTCTGCGCTTGTGCCGACGCCCCGTAAGGAGAGAAAGCATCAATACCTTTGTTATCTATGTCATCTTACCAAACTTTGTCTCAAAGGTCTAAGAGACTTCTTTCTGTCACGAAGCATTACAGCTATTAATTTTTAACAAAACTGGCCTACTTAAATGTAACTAATGGAAATGTTTTTACTTGTTTTTGTAAAAAACATACAGACTAAATCTTGGAGCGACATAATGCTGTAAGGCTTCAACGGCGTCATGAAGAGGTAGAGTTATAAAACACTTCTAAGACAGTTCATCGAATTGATTTTCAAAACTTTCGATCGGTTAATAATTTGTAAAAATAAAGGTCTACATGGCATTGGCATTCTTGAAATGTAATGATGCTACTATCACACTGAATGAAGAAGGCACACAGTGCCCCTCTCACCAGCACCACTGAGAACAACAGTTCAACATCAGCTGCCACATTCTCACATTGTTTCTATTTGCCTTTAAATGCAGCATAACTATACATGCCACATTTACAGCCTAAAACGGGACAGAAACAGCCCATACCAAATACACTTTGTTATAATTTCAATGTGCTGTAAAGATTTGAACGAAGAGAAACCTGCCAGATGACCATGCAATTAATTTAGTGACCTTGCACAATGCTGTAAAACTGACTCATGGGCAATCTTCAGCAGATCAATGGAAGCCTCCTCCAGTTAAAGTGGCTGGGAGAGCGCTTTATGCATTCTTTGTCACAGCTGCTTTGTGTCGAACATTTTATAACCTTTGGTTCCATTCAGTAAAATAAACGTAAAAAAAATCATAGGTGTCGTGTGAAGTTATTTTTTATGCCAAAATGCTGAGATCCATACATTGCCTTTTAGTTCATAAGTTTAATATTGATACTGGTTATAAAGAACGCAGAGTCAAATTTTCATTTTAGTCTATAATAAAGGCTGCTACGCTGTCCAGCTGCCTTGTGTCAACCGTCGAGACCGCTACCGATCAATGCAAACTAGAACTAGCAGACATTCCAACAGCTTCTTCCCTCTTGTGATCAACTTCTTAAACACCTAACCTACAATTCCATTACAACATGCTGGAAATGTTTTGACTTGAGTTTGTTGTCACATTTCTGTGGGGCCAATTATATATTACTCGTGCACTCACTGTAGTAGTCTCGCCACGCTGCACTATTTGCATATCTGTTGTTGACCAATACTGGCCACTCATGCCAGAGTAGCATCTGCTCCATTTGCACACTGATTGAGGAGTATCTGCAACATTTGCACAATCAACATTGTCCCAGATTATCGCACTACTCGTCACTTTAAACTGCATACACTCCTTGAAGTCTCGGCGCCCTTTGTACAAGGGTCATTGCACCGGACTATTGCAATATTAGTCATTCGAACTGCTCTAAGTGCTAGAGGACTCTGCATCTTTTGCACAATTGTCAAAAAAACAAACAAACAAACAAAAAATAATAATGTACCGGCATTACCAAACAACTAGCAACCCTTTATACTCAGTGACTGTTTTTTTTTCTTTTTGTCAATGTCTTTATGTCACAAAAGTGTTCTGTTTTCGTACTAGAGCGGCTCCAACTACCGGAGACAAATTCCTTGTGTGTTTTATTGGACATACTTGGCAAATAAAGATGACTCTGATTCTGATTCTGATAAAACTGTTGTGCTCTCCCACAAGGTGTTAAAAAAAAGTGCACATTGCAATGTCATCTGTGACAAACATTTCAGCAGGTAAATAAGGAGCAAATCATTACTAGCCAAGACCTGAACATAATGGAGGTCAACCCGAGTGTGCTTCTGAGGTGATAACACAGGAGCTGGAGCCTGGAACAACAGATTCAGAAGCAACAGCATCCTGATAGAACATAAAGCTGGGCTGATACAACATAAGCCTTCACCCAGATGGTGATTTCACACTACACCTTGGCTGATAAGTGCTGGGAAGCCAGCAGATGCAGCTCAAAAAGACTGCCCTGGCTTGGGTGTAAACATCCATAAACACAGTTTTTTTTTAAATGAAAACCGATAATGGATTGTTTTTGGTTGTTGTTTGGTATGTTTACCTTACAGTGGCATTTTGGACCCTGCACACAAATGAAAACCGTAGACATTTTTATAAATGACATTGTTACTGTTATTGTAGTAGTGTTTGTATCCTTCTCCGGCAAAGTCTACATTTACTTACTAGCACTAGCTTAATGCTAACACACAAAGCAAAACGCCACAGACAGGCTAATGAATAGCATCAATGTCGCAGCCTAAACCTTTAAATAACAAATATTTGAACACAAAGTGTGCAGCAACATGTAAAGACAGATGATAGAAAAATACTTGCAGTCATATATTCTTTCTACTCGGCGAAAAAATAGTTATAACACTGGAGCCCTGCCGCAAGGTTCTTCGTGTGTCTAAGTTTCATCAATGTCATCATATGTTATCTGCATGCGTGCACCACACTGCTCCCTAGGAGTACAACAGAAGCAGCACATACTGTATACCTGGTGGGCAGTGTGTCGAGAACAGAACACAATGCAACTCAACTTTATTTATAGAGCACTTTAAAAAATATAACAAACAAAGCTGTAACAAACATAATAATGACTCAACATGAACCACATTTTCATTATTATTCTTCTAATTAATAATAATAACAATAATAATAAATAGCCGGCACGTCTGCCGACTGGCTAGCACGTCTGCCGACTGGCTAGCACATCTGCCTCACAGTTCTGGGGACCGGGGTTCAAATCCCTGTGTGGAGTTTGCATGTTCTCCCCGTGCCTGGGTGGGTTTTCTCCAGGCACTCCGGTTTCCTCCCACATCCCCCCAGAAAAACATGCATGGTAGGTGGATTGACGACTCTAAATTGCCCGTAGGTGTGAATGTGAGTGCACATGGTTGTTTGTTTCTATGTGCCCTGCAATTGGCTGGCGACCAGTTCAGGGTGTACCACGCCTCCCACCCGAAAATAGCTGGGATATGCTCCAGCAGCCCGCCACCCTAGTGAGGATAAGCGGTAAAGAAAATGGATGGATAATAATAAATGGATAAATTATATATTTGAGTGTAATTTATTCCATGTTCAATTAAGAGTTTGTGTTGTTGAACAATATTTGATTGTGTGCATGTATAAGATGTGTTATATGAGACATTTTTGTGATAGCCAATAAAAGTTTGTGTTTTGAACAATATTTGACTAAAAAGACATTTTTATCAAAATTGCAAGACTATGGCATTATCAAGTATTGGTACTTTATATCAGCGAGTACACAAATATAAGTGTCTGTACTCTGAAAAAAGTGGTGTCGGGTGCATCCCTTGTCACTTTGTGTGAATGGTAATTCTTTTTAAAAGATGGTGTCTCTACCTATAACTTTTCAAAAAACAAAGAAAAAAGTTTTCCCAAGATAAAAGGTGCCCGGATACGTACCCACCTTTGTAAACATTTTACTTGATTTCTGAGTGAAAAACATCATGAATCACAATGAAAACATGCTGGTCATTTGCAGGATGTTGTTTTTCATTGACTTATTTACACAGAGACCCCACAAAATATTGGAAAATCTGACAGCAAGTGACGATTGCTTTCAACACAACAGAATAGGAGAAGTGAGTGTCTTGTCTCAGTTTCGTTATACAGTAATACTAGGGACTAAACCCTGCCATGAATCGCAAAAAAACAAAACAAAACAAAAAACGCAAGAAATTGAGGCCCCCCTAAAAATGTTTAGAACTTCTTACAGGACCATACCACAAACTATGATGCCAAAACAATTTAATATCATTTAAAACTTTTCTAACATTACCCTTAAAAATAAATGATTTACAGATGATTTGAAAAAAAAAAAAATGCACCAGAAGGGCACGTGTGTGGTAAAGACTCTGTAACTTACACTAACAACCCATACTAAACTTAGCTCCCCCCAACATACAAAGCTCATCTCTCAGTCGAGATGTATCACTTCAACCTACTTCCTTGACACCGTACTACTTTCCTTTAAAAAAAAAAAGGGCTTTGGTGGCATCTTTGGGTGTTTCAGAAATAGCACAAAGACTGTGAATAGACTGTGTACTGCAGTTGAAATTCCACCTCTGAAGGTGTAATATTGGAACAACTTAGCCCCCTATTCATTCCCCGTGCTGTTTATACTGAGAGAGAAAAAAAAGTGTATCAAGCCCAGCATGAACAGGCTGTGTAAAAGGTGCTCGTGAAGGGTGTACATTACGGTGCAAAACCAACACAGCATCGGTTTGGCCTTACTATTTGACATTCTAGTTTTTCCTCCTCTTCACCCCAAGGAGAACAACAACCTTTTCGCCTCAGCGACACGCTGATGTGCAGCGATGGCCAAAACTCGCTGGGTGTGTTGAGTTCCACCGTGAAACACAAACAGGGTGATCGTGTCTGAGCCGTGGGACAGTGGGAGGGAGGTGCACCGCCTGCAGCAAAACACAGACCTGGGAGCCCCTCCACCCTGAAACGGGGTTGTGTCTTGTTTAGGGTATTCTCACACCACTACGACCAGAACCAATTGTTTTTGTCTTCACTGATCCCACGCGTGTTTAAAATCCACAGGATAAATCTGCAATGCGTAGCCTGCACGAGGCCTGCTAATGGCACCACTGAATATGGACGCTTTTATTTAGTTCAAACCTCAAAACGAGTCACGAATTCTCCATTTAACGCGCGTCTCTCCATAATGTTTAAATGTACTCAAACCGGTAGACAAATATAAGGTATCAAAAGGGGGGTGCGTGGGGGGGGTGCGAGGTCATTATTTATTTAAAGCAACTCAAATACGACGCGGTGCAGTCGAACGCTAAAAATAGACGAATACCAATGGGTCGTTTTGTTGCCTGAATTAATATTAAAAACAAGACAATTCGGCCCCAGACGCGTGGAAACGCAATACTGGACAGAAGTGTTGTTTTTGTTTTTTGTTTTGTGGGCGAAGAAAGAGCCGTGTCCGAGTGCGTTGGAGCCGAGCATCGCTGTTTGCACTTGCTGCGACTCGGGCAGCTGACCAGCCCCGAACAGGTTCCTCCGCACGCATCCCTCAGTGCGTCAGCCTTCGCCGGCGAGGAAGTAGCCAGGCGACTCCAAAGAACAGTCGGTTATCACCACAGTCATAAAAACCTCAACGACGTGTCCAAGCGGAACAAACAGCATTACGGAATAGAAATCCCAGCCGAGTTACCTTTAGCCGCATCCAGCGCGCACACCAACGACAGGACCAGTCCGACGGCGGATGCAAAGAGTTTATTCCTTCGGAACCGCATCCCGACTTCGAGTTCAGCCGCGACAAACTTCAACACACACGCCTTTTCCCCCCTCTTTTCTTCCTGTTCTCGTTCTACTACTGTCGGCGGAGGGGTTATCTAACGAGAAAAGAAAAATCAGGAGATGAATCCGCGGTGTTGACGGCAGCTCTAAGATGGCCGTCTGCAATCGCCGCTTCTCTCGCAGGTTTGCACTTTGGGGCGTTCAAAGACGGTCGGAAACCATGCCACACAGGGGGGGGGGGGAAAGAGGCATGTGACAACACTTCTGTTTATAATTACGTACTTGGCAATAAACATCATATTTTCTTACTTTCTTGTACTATCCATACCTTTTAGTTTCTACTAAATACTAAATGAAATGATAACAATCATGCAGTGGCCGCAAAAGTGCTGAAGTAGAAGTAGAGATGCTTCACACCCCATATCAGAAACCGCCACCGGCAGGGAGAGAGAGGCAGTCGGTGGCGAAATAGACGGCCCCGCCGCCGCAGGGCCACCACCACCACGCTTCACTGATCAGGTGGTAGTCAGGTCCATAAAATACTCAGACATGGACACAATTCTTGTTGGCTTTAAACCATAATGGATTTGAAATGTAACCAACAAGATGTGCTTCAACTCCAGATTGTCGCATTTAATTTGAGATTATTTACATCCAAATCAGGGGAATGGTGTAGAAATTACAATAGTTTGTATGAATGACTCCCACGTTCAAACGTAATGGGACAATTGGCTGCTTAGCTGTTCCATGGCCAGTTGGATATGTAAGGCAGCCAATGGAATTGCAGTTCCCTTGTATTTATTGATGATGTGACTACTTTTTTTTTCAAATTTAAACCTGTCCTGTTCAGCTGCATGGCCTTGCAGAATGATGGATCTGGATGCCTTTGTGCCGGAACAGTTTTGCTGTGCAACAAGGGAGTTTAAAATACTCTCTCTTCTTATTTTTATATATATGTTTTTATTATTCTGAAAATGCAGCCGGACAGAAAATTGTTTTATGGGACAGCCAGAACGTGACTGCTGACAAAAGCAGCAGGATAAATTCCAAAGTGTTTTGGGCAATATTATTCTCATAATAACTCATTAGATGGCGCTTCATAGTGTGGATGAACAATGACCCGAAGAATACTGCTAAAGCAACCAATGAGGTTTTAAGGCAAAGAAGTGGAATGTTATGCAGTGGCCAAATCAATTATCTGACGTGAATCCGATTTAAGATGCATTTTACTTGCTGAAGACGAAACTGAAGGGAAATGCCCCAAGAACAAGCAGGAACTGAAGACAATTGTAGTGGAGGCCTAGCACAGCACCACCATGGGTGAAATTGATGGTTGTTCATTTGTCCCATTGCTTTGGGTCTCTTAAAAGTGTGAGACACATTTACCAAGTGTTGTATTTTAGCTGATTTGGATGTAAATACCCTCAAATTAAAGCTGCAAGCCTGCAATTAAAGGACCTCTTGTTCATTTCATTTCAAATCCATTGCGGTAGTGTTTAGAGTCAAAAGATGAGAATGGTGTTGATACCCCAATATTTACCGACCTGACTGCAGATATTGTCACAGGCTCACAGCAACAATACTCACCCATAAACGCTCACATTTATAACATTAATACAACCAGTAAAAACGAACAAACCAATCCAGAAGATTAAGCTTTTACATGTTGTTTAAGGGCGGCAAGACTGGTTAGCACGTCTGCGTGACAGTTCTGCGGGCCAGGGTCCAGCACGCCCGGGACCCTACTGAGGATAAGCGGTACGGGAAATGAATGAATGAATGTGGTTTAAGTATGACTTGTATTCTAACTAATAATGCTACGGTAAATTTGTATTATACAATTAGTGCAATGTGGGAAGTATAATGTCGTAATTCATCGATGTGCCTGTATGACACATTGATGAATTATAATACAACGAATATGTATGAAACATCTGTTGATACAAAATATGTATGTAATTAAAGACATTTTAAAAAACGATACATTTCTTTGCATTCATATGTGGAATGAATGATAGCGATAACTGTCACACATGTTGGAGCTAATTGTGCAAGAAAAAACAACAGCAGGGCACTTTTACCATTCTACATGTGCTTGCCAGGCCACATATCGATCCCTAAATTGCCCCAGCTCCTTAAAATGCATCTTCTTTTATTGTAGAATGACAATAATTAATTCAACATCACCCTCACCTTTTGTTCGTACAAAGAAGTTTAGGTTCAGTTTGCAAGCAGGCCAGCAGGACTCGGAAAACGGAGGTACAAGGGAGTGCCTGAAGGCAACACGCGTCCGTGGCCGTCCAGTGACGTCAGTACTGTTATTGTGAGAGCGCATGCGGCTCGTTTAGCTGAGACGCCGGCAAAACTAGACCGACGAGGACGGAGACCGACAAATGCCTTCTGGTGTCACACAGGCTAATAGACACGCTAACCGGTGATCATGTTCATGTGAAGCTCCTTCAATGCAGCTCACAGAAAATTAATAAGGACCTACAAATACATACATACTGAAATGGTTAGTAGGTCTGCCTCACAATTAAAGGTTCTGGGTTCGAATCACTGCTTTAGCCCTTCCAGTGTGGAGTTTGCATGCTGTTCCTGTGCTAGTGTTTTGTTTTGTTTTTTCCTCCAACGTGCATGCTCAGTTCAGTGAAGACACTAAATCAGTGTTTCTCAACCTTTACTGAGCCAAGGCAAATATTTGACATGAGAATAAATCAAACAAAAATGTCACAAAAAGTGGATACACAGGTTAATTATGTACCTTGTATCAGTGAGTGCACTGGTGCACTCACTGATACAAGGTACATAAACACAAGGCCCGGGGGCTACATCCGGCCTGCCACATCATTTTATGCGGGCAACTAAAGCAAATCATGTACTTCATGTTTCTTGCTAAAATCGGTAGCCAAACTGCACATTGGCTTCCCTTTAAAGATCATTGAGGGTTTTTGTTTCTGTGGGGCATTTTTGTTACCGAAACTTTTATTAAAATACAATAAACAACATCCATCCATTTTCAACACCGCTTATCCTGGTTAGGGTCGCGGGACACTGGAGCCTATCCCAGCTGACTTCGGGCAAAAGGCGGACTACACCCTGAACTGGTCGCCAGTCAGTCACAGGGCACATATAGACACGGACAACCATTCGCACTCACATTCACATTCACACCATCACTGAGTGGGAACTGAACCCACGCTGCCCACACCAAAGTCAGGCGAGTGTACCACTACACCATCAGTGACTTACAACAAACAACAGTTAAACAAAATATTAGTTGTGCATCAATTTGTTGTATTTATGTAATAATATATTGATTCAATTATATGTTTATTTGGTTTCCCTGTCCTAATTGCCATTTGAGGTAAACCATAACTACAACATGGCCCATGACAAAAAGGATTTTGACACCCCTGAAGAGCATTCAGTATTTATGGCAGTTACTATATACATTCCTTGCGCAGACAGTTGATACTGTATTTGCCACAGCACACTGGTCAGGAATTACGGCTGTAAATTGTTCCTAGGTCTGAATGTGAGTTTGAATGGTTGTCAGTATGTGCCCTGTGAATGACTGCTGACCTGTCCAGGGTGTACCCGGCCTCTCGCCCAAAAGTCAGCTCCTGTATGCTCCAGCTCACCCGTACCCCTAATGAAGGCAAGTGGTATAGAAAATGAATGGCTGGATGAAGCCAAAAAAGGAAACATACATACAGACACTACAAATAAATGAATTATAATGCAAGAATATCAAATTACAAACAGCAATGAGAGGTACTATCTCAACAACACCCTTAGACACTGTGGCGCCCCTGAGGAGGAAACGATACAAATCAAACTGCTTTCATTGAATATTTTTCATGCTCTTGTATATTACATATGAACTCAATGTAACTTTTATTTAAAAGTTGCATCTTTTACAAATGAAAGATGCTCACAATTAAAAGGATAACTTCTCGATATGTACGTAACAATATACTGCAGAAATAATTTATGAATAAAGGTCAGTTGTCCGACCTCCATCTGAATGGCTGCGATCACAGAAAATGATCTAGAATGGACACATTTGTGTGTTGCCACAATTAAGTGAGGAGTGCATAGCAGGAGTCTATGCCCATCAGGGTAGAGCTGAGAAGACAATTGTGTGTTTGTTTCCACTTTGGCAAGACATGAAGTGACCGGGACAAAGTGAAAGCAGGCCCCTCACCCCATCCTCATATGTAGGGGAGGGGAGGGAATGGACAGAGTGGCCATTATAATTCCGATGGGGGTACAATGGGCCGAGGCAACAGGAAGGCTTGGAGGATAGGTGTGAGTCATCAGAGGAGGATCAGAAAGGTATGACTTCCTCCAAGATATCTCACACCCACTGTGAGGGTTTCGGACTATTGTCACGACTCTCGTTGGTTTGGTTCTCAAAGCAGCTCGCTCCATTGTCTTGTATTTGTTCTCGGTCTTGGTCCCGGCCTGCAGGGCAATCCTAAAATTACATAATACTTCCGAAGAATTGTAAGGAAAAGAGCAAAGCATTTAACCCACAAATGCTCATAATATATAACAATAAACATTTGTTGATCATATTTTTATTCTTGAATTGAAGGTCCTCAGAAGACTATAAAAAGGGATAAAGATAAAATGGGAAATAGACCCTGATTGGAAGAAAAGTCTCCCATATCTGGTTTAAAGACAAGAGAGAAAAGACATCAACGTTTTAAATCATCAACGAGGGGAATTCAATTTGTATGTCTTTAAATAAAATGAAAAGTATTATCACATAGACTAGACATAAAGAAACAGAGTCTGAAGGAAATGTTAGTAAGTTTTACAATGTTGGCATGAGGAACCATAAAGTCCCAGCAATTTTATAACAACGCCCCTCCAAAGGTCGTGGAACAGTGAGGCAAAGACAACATTTACAATAATACGAAGTGTAACCAGCATGAAAAAGAGAGATTCATTTTTGGCATTTGAATGTCCTGAAGAAGAAATAAACCACTAGTATACTAAGTAACAGACACTGAATTGGTAGACTGAGGAAAACAGCAGCCATTGGTGACAGAAACATTGTGAGTGAACCTGAAACAACTCGTGACATCAACTACAACCTTCAGGGGGTATGAGTGACGGTGTTACAATCTACTGTTTGCAGAAGACTTCAGTCTCTTTACAATGTATTTTATTTACAAAGCAAATTAACAGAAAGAAAGAAAGAATAGACCATTTTTAAATTGTAAAGAGACTTTCACACTCTGTAATGGGGCTACATTTGAAGAGCTAAACCATGCATTAGCATGAAAACTAGGAAGAGCAGGGTGGAATTTGTGACCACCACCCTCAGCAGCAACAACTGAAATCAAGAGTTGATGATTCTTTCACATCTCTGTGGAGATATTTTGTCCCACTCTTCCTTGCAGAATTGTTTTAAATCAGCAACAATGGAGGGTTTACGAGCATGAGCAGTCTGGTTAAGGTCATGCCACAGCATTACAATCGGATTCAAGTCTGGACCATTGAGTAAGCCACTCCAAAACCATTTTTTCAAGCTATTCAGAAGTTGACTTTGCTGGTGTGTTTTGGATCGTTATCCTGCTGCAGAACCCAAGTGTGCTTCAGCCTGAGGTCACAAACTGATGGCTGAACATTCTCTCTCAGGGTTTTCTGTTAAAGAGCAAAATTGATGGTTCCGTCAATCACAGCAAGTCGTCCAGGTCCTGAAGGAGAAGAGCAGCTCAAGACCATCACACTACCACCACCATGATTAACAAATACTATGATATTCCTTCTCTGAAATGCTGTGTTACATTTAAACCAGAATTTACTTCTTCCAAAAAGTTCAACTTCCGTCCTGTCAGTCCAGAGAATATTCTCCCCAAAGTCTTGGGAATAATTCAGATGTTTTTGTTTTTGTTTTGTTTTTTTGCAAAAGTAAGATGAGCCTTCGTGTTCTTTTTTGGTCAGCAGTTGTTTTTTTGGCTTGGGCATCTTCCAAGGTTCCCATTTTTCCTCATCTCGTCCTTATTGGTGAGACATGAACACTGACCTTAGTTTCTTAGCTATTTTCCTCGGTTCATTTGTGACCTCCTGGATGAGTCGTCGTTGCGCTCTTGGGGTCATTTTTATAGGCTGGCCACTCCTGGGAAGGTGCACAACTGTTCCATGTTTTCCCCATTTGAGGATAACAGCTCTCATTGTGGTTCCCTGGAATCCTAAAGCTTTAGCAATGGCTTTGTAACCCTTTCCAGACTTATAAATGTCATTTACTTTATTCCTCGTCTGTTCTTAAATTTCTTTCGACGGTGGCATTTTGTTGTAGCTTTCCGTGATCTTTTGGCACATCATTTTGTCAAACAGGTTCTATTTAAGTGATTTCTTGATTGAACAGGTCTGGAGGTAATCAGGCTTGGGTGTGGTCAGTGAAAATGAACCAAACAAATTTGGTTATCCACAGTTAATTCATGATTTAAGAAGAGGGGGGTCCATTACTTTTTCACACAGCCAGGTAACTTTGAACATGTTTTTTTTAACTTAATAAATAAAATCATGCGGTACGGTGAGCGACTGTTTAGCATGTCTGCCTCACAGTTATGACAACTCGGGTTCAAATCCGGCTTCGCATGTGTGGAGTTTGTATGTTCTCCCCGTGCCTGCGTGGGTTTTCTCCGGGCGCTCCGGTTTCCTTCCACATCCCAAAAACATGCATGATAGGTTAAATGGCGACTCTAAATTTCCCATAGATGTGAATGTGTGTGCGAATGATTGTTTGTTAATAAGTGCCCTGCGATTGGCTGGCGACCAGTTCAGGGTGTACCCCGCCTCTCGCCCAGAGTCAACTGGGATAGGCTCCAGCACGCCCGCGACCCTAATGAGGATGACAGACAATGGATGGATGAATTAAATAAAATCATTATTTAAAACAGCATTTATGTTTACTTGGGTTATCATTGTCTGAAATTAAGTGGGGAAATATGCTGAAATATAAGAATTTGAGAAGGGGGATGGTATTTTTCACGACACTGTATATTGGCCATGCACAATTTACATTTTGTGTGCTCAGATTCCATGATGCGTGAGAAGACGCTCAAGGAATAACTTTTTGCGTCTCAATTAAATTTTAAATTGGAGAGCAGAATAGCCTGACAGATAGTTTGAACATATTGCCACAATGGATGAAGGGTCCGCTAAGCAGGAAGCCTGATATCAGCATTGCGCTGCCTTGTTGGCAGCAGACAGAGCGTACAAATGACCTTGCAATCAATGCAACTCAAACTGCATGCGACCATGAAACCACACTTGTTTGTGCATTCGTTGTTTCCTGTCTTGTGTCTAGACGGCAGCCTGAATGTGCCATTAACAAGCATGGCTATCACAGGAAATGGGCATTCAATTATCTGTTCCACTTTTTCGTTCCTAGTAGTGGAGTTTCTGTCATTGCGCACACAGTTTTACATGCTAAGATAACTGTTTTCTTTTTCAGTATTTAATTAAATTCCAGGGTAAGACCGGCGATGGCACGGTGGGTGACTAGTTAGCACACATGGCTCACAGTTCAAATCTGGGCTCATCATTGCATGTTCTCCTTGTGCCTGCTTATACAAACATTGCAACCAGGATTGCTTAGTTAGCCTTAGTGAGCTTAGCTGGCTAAGCGTGCTAATAATTACATGGTTACATTTTGGTTAACGCGCTAACAACCGCATTTAATACCATTATTTTAAGAGTGTTGTTTAAAAGGTGTGCCTGTTGATATTTGAGAGATTCTAGTGACTCATTTAACCATATTTACCTTTTCATAGATAGTTAATTTTAATCCTTAAACTATTGGACATCTGTTCTATGCTCGACTGGTGTGGCTTATTGAAAGGTAGCAACATTTCCCAGGGAAAATTATGCATTTGCTTGTTTCTTAATGTTCCGAAGTCTTCACCTAAATTACGTCCAACATTATGAGCAGTCAACAGTGTCCGCTGTCTCTCAGGCCCTATTGTTAGTGACACAAGCCCAAGCTACGAGTTGGAATCTGACAGATGTAGGATTCATCAGCTCACAGAAGACTTGGGTCTTCCACAGCGTTCAAGCAGGCTGCAAACTTAGCTTCGAGGCCGCTCCGTCAGCACAACGGCATCCATATTCATGATATTTTGGAGCTTTTTCGCCAGCTGTTTGCATTCATTGCAAAGAGTCAACAGTCTGATGAAAACTTCACAATATGCCACCTGTGCGTGGCACATTCCTCCAGATGGGCATCATGTTGCTCAGAGTAGAGTAGTGCAGGTGCTGTGAATTGTTCTCGTTTCAAGACCCTGACCTCGTCCGTGACATACCACAACAAGGGTTCACTGCGAGGGTCAAGCCAGTGTCAAACTCTCCCCTCTTTGGCTTTATTGCCTCAAAGGGCTTTGGGGAGGAAGAAGGGGCGCTGTCACAGCGACTCCAACAATACGTCTGTGATAGGCAGGGGCCTTTTTGGCTCCCCGGAGACTCGTGTTTTGAAAAGTTCAAATTGAATGCCCCAAGGGAGCCAACTGATGAATATAAAACAATGACAGACATTTGCTTCTTTGTCAGTCACCAGAAACTCTTCCCACCTCATTTTTCTGTCAATAAACCTTGTGCTTCTATTATATTAAAGATCACAACTCAGACATACTGTAGACTTAAGGCTCATTGCAGCCTCCATGTTGAGCCATGTCTGTGATAAAGATCTGCCTCCCTGTGTTTGTGTGAGGGAAAATCTGCTGTCCAGACAGAGGAAGTTAGCAGTGTGCACCCACTTTTTATCCTTGAAGTAGGCTCATATGGTGAGTGGGTGATATCAGAGTGGAGGAGGTTAAAAGTGGCAGCATCAATATCCATGTGTCCCTGTGATAAATCTGCTCAGTTACAGCAATGTGCAGCACACGGCAATAAAATGTATGCAGAATTTCATTTCATTTGATCTATTTTAACCACCATGTGGAGAAGAAGGGCTTGAGCCAATTGGGCCACTAGTCGACATTAGTACTCGTTTAACGACTAGCTCGTCTGCTGTTGTCACCAGACCATAATGCTCTGTGGAGCAGCGAAATATCCATCCAACAAGGCCACGTAGTCTTCAGACGTCTGTCTGGATCCAAGAGTATGAAAATAAGCTTGTGGTGAATGACAATAGCGGTTATACTCCCTAGGTTTTGCTATACCTATCACCGCTAGTCTTCAAAGATTTTGGCAGCGAGGAACGAGGGCAGCAGCGTGAAGAATACAACTTCAACTATAAGCTGTTTGATAAAACACACACAAACGTGGCAACACTTTTGTCGTTTAATGAAACTGAAAACAGCGAAACAGAGAAATGCTTAGTTTTTGGGAGCCTGCCTACGATGTCTCGTCTGACAACATGCTATTTCAATGCACGAGAGGGGCCAATTTGTTGATTAGAAACATGCGCAGGACTCCCACTACTTACTCAAACTACAATTAGCGTACGGGTGAGTTATATTTTCATTTGTTTTTATTCGTTTCTACGCCTGTCGGTCTAATCCCTGCCTTCACTGAAAACTGGTCAATGGCACATAAAAAACTGGGCGATCGCTGTGCTGTGCAGACAAAAAAAAACAATCGATTTATCGACTTGGACTCGACTTTCATCACATTATAGTCGACTGCAAAAAAGTCATAGTTGCTCAACCCCTAGCCAGAAGTCTCCCAGCAGTGTCAAGAGTGTGGATGAAATGCTACGAGACAGGCCAGTACCAGAAGTAGGGAGCACGTGCAGGCACTAGTAGACCATACTGTAAATACTAGTGAAAATTGGAAAATGGATCAATCTGTGATCTCCCTTTTTCCTCTTTGATTTTGAGTATGACACTGAATCCAGTATGCAATGACTTGGTAATCCATCAATCTCTTGTTTTAGCCACACACAATTCAAAGTATAAAAAGACCATATTAATTGAACATAAATACAGTCGACAGGGTACGTGCACTACTGCCATGTCCCACCTCAGAGTGTCGAGGATGTTTAGGGAGCGCTTACAGGCATTTGGAGGCCATACACAGTATCGCCATTTATTGCTTGCCACAAGCCTGCTGGAAAGTACACACTTCAATGATGTTGAGACAAACATGGGGAAGGAAGGAGGGAGGGAAAGAGGGCCTTGGTTTTATTGAAGCTCAGGGACCATTACAGTGGTGCTGTTCTGCTCCCAGGCTTGACATAATTATGTTTCTATCCTGCTATTAACAGGTCAGGGCCAGGTCATTGCCACATAGGACGACCATTTGAAACACCCACTTCATGATCCCCGTGCTGACAAAAGCCGAGTGGCTCGAAAATGACTTTAACCTCTGATTAAAGCAACAACCCGAAACTCGACCCGCACCATGACTAGCTCGGCCATTCTCAGTGGGCTTTTAAAATGCCACTCGGGAAAGTCTTTGAACTGAAAATCATAATCGTGCATGTTCAGTCAGCCTTTTCTCAGTCCCAGTGTGTCTTGGCATGCGCAAGTATGTCACAGTGGAAGCAGTTAGGGCTCATGATCCAAAGCATACCACATGTGAGGGACAGGATGGTACTCTCTGCTCACATTCAGACTATTGATACAAAACTGTAAGGACACAAAAACAACTGAAGACTTTTTGAAGGCTAACAAATGGAAACTTCTTCAATAACCACACTCTTCGACATTCGTGTAAATTCTAGTTATTTACCCCATAGCTTTCAGTAAAATACTTTCACGTGATTTTACAGTAGTTAACTACAGACAAACAGAGAGTTACTGCATTTTGCTAGCAACAGAACTGCGAAATTGTGTGTTTCCAGCATACATTGCGCCATAAAATGATGAACTGTTGCCGTAATAAAGACGTTAATCCTTAATGTTCAGGAATGCTAAGGATTAACGTAACATTGATCATGTGTGTTACCCGTAGTTCGTTGAATGTGTGCCTCATTTAACTCTTGCGTTGCATGTATGTTGCACTTTCTTTTTCATAAAAACGCTGGGTTGTGTGCAATAGAGTGACATTCCAGTCAGTTCTCCTGCAAGCCAAAAGAGCTCCCGTTTACCTTGTTCAACTCATCAGCATCACAATGAATAGAAACACTGATTTGACACTGTGGTCAGTAAGTACTGTAATCAAGTTTAGAAACCCTAAGAAATGTCTAACAGTGTGGGTCAGTGGTCAGATCTCACAGCAGCAGAGCATGCTTTTTCCTTATCCAGGGCAAAAGTGAGGGCAGGAAAACCCACAACAAGCAGCAAGTGAATGGAGCTGCAATGAAGGCCTGGCAAAGAATCTTCAGGAAGAAAATTCAGAATTTGGTTTGTTTATATGCTGCAGACTTAACTAGCTGCAATGGAATTTTATTGGAATTTAAAAAATTGCCCAATACCCCTCAAAACACATAGCCATTAATGTCTAAACCACAGGCAACAAAAGTGCCATATACTGTACATACAGGCCTACAATATATATACTGTATATGGAATTTGTTCACTTATTTTTGTTGCCAGCAGTTTAGACATTGGCTGTGTGAGTTAACTTGAGGGGACAGTAAATGGACACTGTTATACAAGCTGTACACTGATTACTTGACATTTTAGCTAAATATAATTCTACAGCGCTGTCCCATCTAAAGGTAAAAAGATATCGAAAAATATTCATAAAAATGTGAGCTGCGTAGACACTTTTTGTGAGATACAGTTTAATATCATTATGCAATTTAACCATAAACCGAACAGTTTAAAACCACCAAATGTGACCTTGCAGTATGAAAATGCAGGAGGCCAGTCGTCACGTTAACAAAGGATTATGAACTATTATTATGGCATCCCCCTCCTCCTCTTCCCTCTCTCGCTCAATGACCTTTGAATTATTGATTTTGCAGCTCTGTTAGCTTCTTCTTTCCACTCATCCTTCCCTTTCATCTCCTGAAAGACAACCCCTGTATTATATTTTTATTTTCATCTTCTTTATTTCTTCCCATTTGCATACACAGCACATGCAGGGGGTGGGGGTGAGGGTTAAGTAATTGGTATGAGGACCGTCGTCACGGCCGGAGGTGAGGTGAGTGAGCACACCTCTTCCTCGAGAAGACACTTGGAAATGAGATTGGGTAAAGCTACTTTCATCCTGTAGGCCAGTGATTCTCAACCAGTGAGCGCTCTTCAGGTGCACTGTGGGAAATTAGAACATTTTATGTAATTGCTCCAAAAAATATTTATTTAGAAGAAATCATGTATCTTTGTTCATCTATTTATGCCAGTGATGTATAGTGACAGACAGAACAAATAAATGCTCTTCTATTAGATGGCAGAAAGCGTATAATTGAGTTGTGTTATCCATTTTTTGTGACATTTTTCTTTGTTGGTGTGCCGTGAGATTTTTCATTTGTAAAATAAGTGCCTTGGCTCCATAAAGGTTGGAAATCACTGCAGTAGGTTAACACAGTTTCACAGTTTGAAGACGGATGGGAGGAATCATGTACGTGTGAAGGAAAAATATCACTTGGTCAAATATCGTGACGAAGATAAGGCAGCATGAGCGGGAGCCGTTTTGTTCGGAAGGGATTTGTTTTCTTTCACTCAGGTGCACTTTAGGGTTAGTTTCCATAGGGCGGCCGCCTTGCCCTGTGGGACATTACTGGAAATTGGCTGCAACAGCTCACAAGGCACCTGGAACACACACACACACACACATGCACATGCGCACACACGCACACTCACACGCCAAATAATACAGACGAGCAGCCAGACAATAATAAACATGAATCCACATGATTGTGCATGCTATAAATCCAGTTAAGCCCCAACCATTAATACACTGTCAAATTATGAATCAAAATGATCTGTTTACTGGCTAATTCTAGCTGGCAATGACACATGTAAGTGACATTAGATCATTTTACTCCAAATATTCTTAAAAGATAATGTTCCCACAATTTGTTGAAGCGCGTGGCGTAGACTGACCCAAGTGGCAGAAAGCAGACACATTTCTTAATTTCCAGCAAGACCAAAACATTGGTGCTATCACCGTAGTCCACATATGTAACCAAAACATTTATGAAGGCCAAAACTACAGTAAATGCACAAATAAAATCAAAAGAACTAAGTAACATGGCACACAGCGACTCATACGCTGTCTTATCCGCGCGCCATATTTGTGGAAGCCGAACAGTTACGCTTTCACTACTGTTTTTTTCCGTTTAGGTTGGGTCTGCACGTGTATCCGGGGATTTGTGTCCATGCTAACGATACACTGACAGCATGTAGAAAAGCCCCGAAGTCTTGTTGTTTGGAAAAATATGCGCATCTCAATCATTTAGGTGCCTTATGAATGTATTACTTTTTTGTTCATTTGTACATTTGTTATTCGAGCAGTCCAGCTCACGTCACGGCCGCTGGTCAGTAGCATCCTAGCAGAGGCTACAACTCAATCAGTGGAATATAGAGATTTATTAGTTTTGTTCGGCTGCGTGCGTCAATGACAAATTGAGTAGCGCCACATAAGTATACTGTAAGATAGAACTATTGTATAGTATTAGCTATTAGCTGTTGCACCAGAATGCTTCATTAGACTTTTACGTGATGTTAATTAGTGAACATTACCGTGCCTGTGAATGAATGTTACTGCGTATTGATCCCTTAGTAAGTGTTGGGCTTTGTCTTTCAGAATAAGAGCACAGTACAGGAAGCATTGTGTTAACTGTGAAAATGTTGCTAACTTAACAATGTTTTTGATCGATATCATTTGTAAATGTACTCATTCGATTATTGTTATTATTAATCCTAATTTTGGGTTTCCTTACCAATCTGTAGATGATTGCTCTTTCTCTGTTAGAAAACCACACACACATGCACAGAGAGGAATTGTATTCTAAGATATGGAGTAAAGGGACTCTGGTTTCCTCCCTCCCACATTCCCAAAAACTGCATGGTAGGTTAATCGAAGACTAACTTGTCCGTAGGTTTGAATGTGAGTGTGAATGGTTGTTTGTCTAAACTGGCTGCTGACCAGTTCAAGTGCTGTTTTGACCTACACACTCACTGAAGAAAGTCTCGCTTACCTGAGCCAGCAACAGAGGAGAATACTTCCACCACACAGCCAGTTCCTGGTTTACTCCGAGTTCACTGCCGCGAGTGCAATTTTTCTCTTCCACTTTCATATTAAGAGCAGTTCGCATTTTGACACTTTTCCAGCAGTGGCTGCCGAGATTGCATAAAAATGGTGTGTTGCAAGTGTGTTTCCAAAAGAAAAGCGGAAAGTGCACATCTACACAAGTGTGAAGACCCTGAATAATCTTTTAAGGTTTGTTGTATTAATTTATTTTTGAGTAGCCCTGCACCACAACATTAGTGGCTTACCTGCTCTAACCAATAATTACGTCAAACCATTCAATGATATTTATGCCTGCATAATTATACACATATTGGTAGATTATAGTTATAGTTAACTTCAATAATGGCTCGCTACATTTTCAAAACAAGATAAATCAACAATCAATTCCACATAATCAACCAAATGGAGAATATACAATATAAAGTCTCGAAAGAACCTAATATGCATGTTTGGTGGATGCAGGAGGAAGCCGGAGTACCCGGCGAAAACTGGCTAAATATATATTGTAAGGGCATAAACATAGTAACAGTAAGTACTCAAGCGCACCATAGGACCACTGCCAGGAGAATGTCACGGTTCAAAATAAGAATTGATGTCCAGCCATCCCCCAAAATGGCCCCCTGGCCGTGTGTCACCATCAGGATAATTCTGTCGCCGGTATTCTAAGAATCTGTCTCAGGAAAAGATAATCCAGGGACAGCTGCACACTCTCTAATTTTAAGCGGAGGGCCGTAGGATAGAGTGCCTGAGCTGAAAGACGCAAACAAAATCAAATCAAATTCAATGCGACACCCTGTTCTCGAGGGCCGTGGGGAGGTCAGGACCTGCTCTCACGCCACAGACTGAATCCAGCGTCAGCTCACCATTCACGGAGGCTAGTCCATCAACTGTTGCTATGGCAACCACACCTGCAGGCACATGAAAGCCCACATGGAGGTGAGAGTGAGGTCCCTGCACCAAAACGCCACGTGTGAAGCACTAAATGAGAATTTGAAAGTTTATATGTCAGCAAATAAGGTGACATTTTGTGTGTTTATCATTGTAGACGGCAGCATCAGGTCGCTTCATTATTGAGCATCACCGCTGACGTTCTGAAATGCCCTCCAACGCCAATAAACCATGCATTGTGATTTGCATGTCATAGCTTTAAGCAAGATCACTGTGACCTCAAATCTCTTTTCAAATCCTCAATGACCAGAGTAAAGTCAATTGGACAAAATTTGCATCCGAAAATAAAACAGGCATAAAATTATGTAAGTGAATGAAAAGCCAATGCAACGTCCTGACCTTCGTGGTGATCGCGTAATTTGTCTTTTCCAACCTGACAATACTGTTTAATCATGCAAGCATTATGAAATGCTACCGCTCATAGCAAAGTCATGGGAACCACCAAACCTGAAATGGAACTTTCTGTGGAAAGGGTCTCGTTGACAATATGTATTCATTCAAGCTACACTTATAACAGCGGAGTTTAACATTGGGCTAAAACTTCACCGTAACAACTTTACATCACAATGAATTCGGACAAAATTCACATAAACGTTGTCTCGCAGTATCACAAACACTAACATTGTGCCTCATCGGTTTGTACGGAAAGGAATAAGCGTTTCATAGCATTTGGTTCCATCCATTAAAAAATTGTTCTGGTGTGTAACCTTCAAAATAAAAGACTCCAAGCTTAAAACAGGAAGTCTAAAAGCTTGCACATATAAACCATTTGACGTGATGAAACAGTCCCAAATAACTATTTTAACAATGCTATATTTAACTTTTAGTTGAGAGATTAATTAATGAATATTAAGTCAATTGGGTTAGTTCCACTTACATTGCCTTTTAGTTCATAGGTTTGATATTGAGACTGGTTATAAAGAACCTTGAGTCAAGCGTTCATTTTAGTCTATGCTGCGGGCTGCTAGGAAAATGGATGTTCATAATTTGGACACCCTTTATTTAAACCATGCAAACTTTTTTTTGACCCAGCGCCCTAAAAGAATCGGAATCGAGAATCATTTGGAACCGGAATCGAACTAAGGACCGGATTCGGAACCAGAATCGCTCAAATTCAAACGATGCCCAACCCTAGCTGCAGATAATCAATCCACCTGACAGCTGTGGCATATCGAGATGTTGATTAGACAGAAGGATTATTGCATAGGTGTGCCTTCGGTTGCCCACAATAAAGCCTCTGACAGTGGTACTGTACAGACTCTTGACTATTAATCTGACCCCCATCCAATACAGTAAAACTACACATTTTAGAGTGGCTTTTTATTGTGGGCAGCCTAAGGCACACTAATCCTACTGTCAGCAATCTTCATATGATACACCTGAGAGATGGATGGATTACTTCAACAAAGGAGAGGTGCTCACTAACACAGATTCAGACAGATTTGTGAACAATATTTAAGAGAAAAGGGCTTTTTGTGGACATAGAAAAATTGAGTTTAGTTTATTTTGTTTAGTGCATGTAAGAAGCAATTTGGTGGAAAAAAAAGAGAGCTTGTTCTTATTTGTTGTTTAACATATTGGTACAGATTTTCTGCAAAAATGAAGGGACCAAATCCATTTTGCAAAAAAACATGAAGACGACACACATTATTTTGGTAGTTTTAAATTTGAAAAATGTCAGTTCGACCTGAAACATACACTAACAGGAGAATAAAGCATGTTAAAACATGTTGGCTGACTGTACAATTAATGAAGGTTTTGTGGTGGCAACATTTGGAGCCTGGAATGAATGAATTCACAGTTGTTTTGAAGTTAGAAAAACTTGGTCGTCCACCAGCTCCATCCAACGGTTGTGTTCGACTTTCCAGTGTCCACTGCGCACTCTGTATAAATGCACGTTTCGCAGCCTGGCCAAATGCTGCCTTCAAGGTGACTGGAATTTGTTGAATGACAATTCTTTAACAATATTACAAACAGGTGTGTTGCTCATGAAGAGACGGTTGACCAGTTGCGAGAAGCTGAGCAACCATATCATTTATTAGTCATGAGCTGAAGGGTGGGCCGAAGTGTGCGCGCGTGTGTCTGTACGCACACGACTTTGTCTTGGCCCTCGACGCTGCATTACTTCTCGCATGCCTCTCCCTCCTCCACACTGGATTCCTCTTGGTTTTGCCTCAGCCAGTGGGAGGCACACTCACTCACTATTAAAAATTAGATACAATAGAAAGTCTACATACACCTCTTCTAATGGAAGGTTTTTGTGACAAAAAATTATCCATCTTTCCATTTTCTTCTGCTTATCTGGGGTCAGGTCGCAGGGGCAGCAGCTTTAGCAGGGAAGCCCCGACTTCCTTCTCCCCAGCCACTTCCTTCAGCTCTTCCAGGGGATCATAAGGTGTTTCCAGGCAAGCTGGGAGACATCGTCTCTCTAGTGTGTTCTGGATCTTCCCGGTGGGACAGGGAGGTGTCCAGGGGGCATCCTAACCAGATGCCCGAGCCAGCTCTTCTGGCTCCTCTTGATGTAGAGGCTCTACTCTGAGCCCCTCCCGGATCGCGAGCTTCTCACCCTATCTCTAAGGGAGAGCCCAGACACCCTGAGGAGGAAACACATTTTGTCAGCTTGTATCCGCAATCATGTTCTTTCAATAAAGACCCATAGCTCGTGACCAAAGGTGAGGGTAGGAACGTAGATCGACCAGTACATCAAGAGATTTGCCTATTGGCTCAGCTCCTTCTTCGCCTGTCGATCTGCGGCTCCAGGGAGCGTTCACTCCACACTTTTCTGACTGAGGACCATGACCTCAAATTTGGAGTGGTGTTGATTTTCAGCTTGATGAAGCCAACAAAACCACATCATCTGCAAAAAGCAGAGACACAACGCTGATGTCAGCAAATCAGAACCTCTCAACGCCTTGGCTGTACCTAAAAATTCTGTCCATAAGAGTAATGAACAGAATTAGTGACAAAGGGCAGCCCTGGTGCTGCCCAACCCTCACCGGAAACTAAGCCGACTTACTGCCGGCAATGCGGACCAAACTCTGAAATTCGTCGTACAGGGACCAAACTACCCATATCAGGGAGTCCGGTACCCCATAATCCCGGACGGCCTTTCACAGGACCCCCCCCCGGGGGACACAGTCGAACGCCTTCTACAAGTCCACAAAACTCATGTAGACTGGTTGGGCGAACTCCCATGCACTGTCAAGGACCCTGCTGAAGAGTGTAGAGCTGGTGCACTGTTCCACGGCCACTATACTGCTCCTCCTGAATCTGAGATTTGATTCCTCCTCTCCAGAAAGCCTGAATAGACCTTACCAGGGAGGCTGAGGAGTGTGTTCCCCCTGTAGTTGGAACACACCCTCCGGTCCCCCCACCGCGGTCTACCAATCCGGAGCCACTGTCCCCGATGTACATGCGATGTAGCACAGGCTTGTCAACCAGGACAACCCCAAAACATCCAGAGCCTTTAGGAACTCCGTACGGACCTCATCCACCCCTGGGCCTTGCCACCGAGGAGCTCTTTAACCACCTTGTGACCTCAACTCCAGAGACAGGAGAGCTTAATGCCTTGGAAATTACTTTGTACCCTTGTTCTGACTGATGCTTTTGAACGATGAGATCCCTCTGATGCTGTGGAAGCTCTCTGCAGACCACGGCGTGTGCTGTAAGATATGACTACAATAATAGGAAAAGCTTTCTACAATAGCTGGTGGCAGGTTTTTGCTGACATGAGTTTGAATGTGATTAGTTCATTCTGAATAAGGCCACATCCCTAGTTATGAGCGTGCAGATACTTGTACAACCACATCCTCAGTTGTTTGTTTGCTTCCCCAAGTGAAATGATTTTTTTTTTCTTCAAATGAGCTGTACGTTATCAGTCGCATTAATGGGGGAAAAGTTTTGAAATGGCTTATCTTGTTGTCATTTTTATTAAGAGCACGACTGTGTAGAATTTTTATATTCACAACATCAGGCTAAAAGAGCAGCAGTGACAACTTTACATGAATAAATACCATACATTATGCAGATATGAATAGCAAAAAGCACATGAATAAAAGGATACTAGTACAGTAGTAGCAATGAATGGGCCCTTGCATGCCCTTTCTCAAGGTGAATCCTCAATATGATCAAAGTTTGATGGCATGCTCTGCCCTCATTAGATGCAATTTGCAATTTAGCGTCACCCATCTGTCAAGCACAACCGCTTTCAATGGGGCCTCATTTGGATGAATTCCATATACGAGCCATGGAGTTCACCTAAAATCCTGTTCAGTTTTGGCCATGGGTCCTTGAGACTTTATTGCGCATCCTGATATGATACATGTCGACCCAATTATGGGTCAATTGGTAAAACTGGTGATGGGGGCTGATTTTGTTCCAACTTTCCAGGGGGCACTGCTGAGTGAGTTTTGAGGGGTCATGTTGGGGAGCCCTGAAATACACACATTTCCACCAGGATACACACGTTGGAAAAAATTGGGGAGTTTTCAGGCCCCCAAAAGGTGATTTCTTTTAATGGGAAGAATATTAATAAACATCAATTCCAAGAGGCCGTTCAAACCTCATGGTGCTCGGGTTCTAATATTTACTTTTGATGTACTTCTCTTTCAATACCTTAGAGTGGATGTTGATTGTGCTGTAATTGTTTAACCTTTGCGGACTTTGACTTAAGAATGTTAGACACACCCAGAAACTGCTTTAAATCTCAGAACAAAACAACCCCAAAACGCATATGTATCGTTTTAAGGCCTTCACTTTAAAGACTGAATCTTCAGACACACTGTCAGTGTATTATGAAACTCAAAATTCTCCTCAAAGGTGTTTAAGCAAGCAAAAGAGAGCAGTCACTGTTTCAAATGCCTTTAATGGTTCAGTTGGTATAAGTTTGGAAGCTTTAGGTCAAGACATTGTCAGCAGCCAAAACAAAAAACAAACACCAACTAATCAATGTTGAGTGAGATTGAAATAATATACAAAGTCCCTCCTTCTAAAAAAACAACAAAATCATCACAGTAAAAATCCAACAGCAGCGTGCTTTCTCTCATTCACACATAGTCACGCAACAATAAAAAGGTTGAAAAACAACCCTCACAAGCAAAATGTACAGTAAGACAGCTTCAGAGAAAAACAATATGCATAGACAAACAATAGAAAATGAAAGTAAACACAAAGATATTTCTTTGTTGTAGATGTCCCATCTGTTGGCTGTTAATGTTGATTGCTGAGGACATAAAAGAAGGGAATAAAAAGCACACAACGGTCAAGGTGAGGCAAATTTCCTCGGCAGACATGCTTTGAAATGTTACGATGACATCATTAAGTTACTGTATACAAAGTGTACTCAAACACAAACACTGAGTGTGCGACTAGAAAAGCACCCTGCTTGGAAAAGATCAATAGGTCGAGACAATTAAAAGGAACAGAATCTGTGTATCAAAATGTTATTTTTGCCGATATCCCATTTGATAGTAGTGCAAGAAACAGTACGACCACAAATAGCACATACACTTCTGCTGTTTTGGTTCCTTGTAGTTAAAAATGAACAAATAGTTTTGATCACTGCAACGATGCATTTGAGGAACAGGGATCAGTTCACGAAACAATAAATTACGTCTCTTCTTTTTTAATAAAGAAAAAAATCTCATTGTGCGAATAATAATAATACAAAAAAAAAATGGCACAATCAGTTTTCTCTAGTAAAGGAACAATAAAGTTTTTTTTCCCTGTGTCACAATAACCTAAAAACAACTTCTACCATGTTTTGGGGAGAATGTGCACCTGGTGTCATTCCTTTTTTCGTGTTCATACTTGTTAAAAAAAAAAATAAAGCAGCACAAGCTCAAAGTGGGGCTTTGTTGAAAAAGAAAACCCCCTTCCACGCAATGTTTCACACATAAATCACACTGATCCTGCCACCCCCAATAATTGGCCACTAGTGATGAATGGCGAGCCTGCTGTGAACATGAACATGTCTGCACGCACACACACCAGCTAGCTGCTCACTTTAGAATGTGTGCATTAAACAAATAGAGAGAGCATGGGTACACGTAAATTGCTATTTTTAAACATTTTTGTTCTTGAGCTTTCCCAAAACTGTGTTTGGGCTTGCGTCATTTGCAATGTGTGACATGACCTCACGTTTTCAACGTTTAGTTAATGAGAACATGTCTATTGACGATTTCATTTCGACATGTACGTTTGATTAAAAAATACATTAATTCATGCTGTTTCCTGCACCTCTTTGAAATTATGCACAATGGCCAACGGGAGCTTCTGATTGGCCAAACATGCAGTCGAGCGCGAACAAATGTGTTTTCATGGGATTGTTGTTTTTTTTTTTTTTCATAAACTCCATGTTGTGTGGGCATTGATATTTTTGACCTCGGAGGTAGTTATTAACATGGCCTTAGACAAAACCTGAATCACCTCCATAGTGTTGACTGGTTCTATGGTAAAACTGTGGTCAAAAACACAAATCTATACTTGGGTGCAGAAAAACAACAATGAATGGTCAGCGTTTGCTGTTGAGTGACGAGATGATTGGTGGATGAGTGAACGCTCCATTGACTTTATGTCGCAACTTACTTAAAGGAGCAGCTGGTGTTTATAAAAGAAGCCCCACAGATCAAATACGACACAGTCACCACGTTGCTGCTGCTCACTTGATCCAACACGTGATCGTCAAAAAAAAATAATAAAAAAACGGTGCATTTGATGTGCATCCACACAATTTGAGCGTTTCTGCCATCATCTGCCTTGATGGATGATCAAGGAATCGACCCGCAGCGATCAGCTTTGAGTGCGTCTCCTCTAAATCGGAAGGGGGAGGGGGGCAGACGGAAAAGCTCTGTCTGTCCCTTCCAGGTCGATCCTCCACTCTTGAGCTCATCTGTGTTGTGTATATGTTGATTATGCTGGGGTTGGCTGGGGCTAGTCTTGTCGTCACTGTCGTCGATCCTCGGTCTCTGACCGCGAGAACGCCATCACTACGTCCTCTGCACCTGTCATTAAAAGAGTCAGACAGGAAATGTTTTTTGAAGATGATTTTGTAAGTTCAAGCCGCTACTGCCCCGTGACCCGACCCCGGATAAGCGGAAGAAAATGGATGGCTGGATGGAAGCTGTCGTCAAAAAAGACCTGGGCTGTTTGTTTTATTGCTGCTCAACCTTTTGTTACCCTCAATAAAGCACTGTGCTCAATGGGACTTTTAAAGCAGCAGACAATATTCTGTACCCTTCCCAGATCCTGTCGCAGAGGTCCGGAGAGGATTCCTTTGACTTTATGCTTGGTTTGTGCTCTGACTGAGATGCACTGTCAACTGTAGCACCTGATATAGACATGTGTGTGCCTTTCCAAATCATGTCCAATCAACAGAATTTAATGCAGGTGGACATTAAGTAAGCTGTAGAAACATCACGGATGATCAGTGGAAACAGGATCCACCTGAACTCAATTATGTGAATACTTATGTAGGGTCAACCCCCGCCTATTTGTGGTTTACCATTCATGAAGTCAGCTAGTCACGCTGGCCATTTTAAGGTTAATTTATTTCTAAAACAAAATTGTCCTTGAGATTTTAAGTGATTGGTCACAAATTTGAACAAATTACAGCCAGATGGGTGACACTAAATTGCGAAGAGTTTTCATCATTACATATAGGTGGAGCTCAGCAGGAACGTTTGATAACTTGCCACAAAAAAACTCAAGGTTTGGGCTTCATCAAACGTGTATGATCAAAGTCCCGTCCTGAAGACATTCAAACGTATAGATCCAATAATTACGCTCCTGACGATCTGATTTTTACTTCCATCGAGTCCTCATCATTTGTGGACTGCCGATGGCCATGACGATGCGAGGGCTCTTTCGCTAGAATTTCCGCCCCTTGTGTTTCTTTTCTAGGAACAACCAATTATCAGAACAAACTGGGATGAGTCAAGTCACAGTTTTCGACACCTACACATAGAGAGTCTGTCAGCTGTTAAACAAAGCATCAGTCATTCATAATGTTACCATAGCTGCGCACACCTGCTGAGAAACCTTTGCACATAATTGCCAACTCTAATTAAACCCCCTACAGTCTTTATAAATGGTCCTGACATTATTTAGCAAATGTACCTTTTTAATATTACATATTTGCATTAAACAATTGTAGGGAACCGTAATGCAACGTATATTGATAGAAAAAAAAGACAAAAAAAAGCTAACGAACTGCCTTAGAAATATCGGCGTATTATTGAGTGACATTTTTATATCTATTCATTAAAAAGGAACACTTTTTTTGGTATTCTATTACAATTACAGCTTTGGTACATAATGAGAAATGGGTATGTCATTTAAGCGTCACCTTACAAACCGTCCAAAACAGTCTTGAAGTTAGGGGATATAATTATTTTTTTTTTAGCTGATTTTTTAATTTAACAACAAAAGATGTACGGTTAAAATGTTTAATTCAATTACGGTTTATGTAGAAAATTCCACAAATGATCCAATTATCTTTGTAAGACAAAACAATGGGGAAATGGACCGCTACTGGTCCCTGTATCCCTTGGTGCTCTTAGAAGGTTCAAATATTCATATAAGAGATTGGAAAAAAACTACTGGGCTTCATCGGGGCGTTGGTAACAAACAATACTGTGCATTCATAATTATAGTGCCATTGAAAACAGGTGTGTCACTCAAGTGTGTTTGACACTTGCGCCATTTCAAAATAAGACAAATATAGATCTTCAACGAGGCACAAAACACATCCAAACATTGGGAAATCTTGTGTGTGTTGGTGTTTTTTAATGTCTGTCTTTTAAGGCTTTTTACATTTGTTATCCTACTGAGTAAATGGATCCGGAATTTTTATGATCCAATTATCTGTTTAATCATCGTTTGAGTTTCACCTTGCAAGCTGCCCATAAAAACAAGATATAAACTGAAAATGATTCACTTCTTTCTAATGGAAGAAAATGAACATACAACAGTATACAGTATGTGTACAAATATCCACATATTCAGTAATCTAACTGAAATGACATTTGTTTTTTGACTCTTTTTCTCTGTTGCCAGTGTGATTAACTGAATGTTGACATAAATAACCCCAACATCTTTTCAGACAGCTGAGAAAGAAATAGCAGCGATCGCTAAAAGAAAAAAGCTGTTATCTCCACAGCCCTCAAGTGCCTGTTAGATTGAATTCCTGTGCAGATAAAGTAGGCCAGAGACCTTGAGCTTTTTCGTTTATTTGGCAGAAAAAGCAGACCCTCCTAAACAGTTTGGGACAATTATCATGTTTCTATACGCCCGCCATTCAGGTCGAGCTTGGTTAGTTTAAAAAAAAAAAAAAAAAATGTTTTGGGTTTTTTTTTGGAGGCGGTTGGGAGCTTTAAAAGTGAACTTTGAAGCTTCTTGCCTCTTGGGAGCTTATTGGCCCACCAAATGTGGTTATGGTAATGAAATCGCCAAATAGGCGAGAGGAAAGGAAACAGGACATGGCATGTCGATATTAGCTGTTATGAAGGCAGGTGTGCTTTGGGAAAATGAACAATTATGCAAAATCTCACAATGGCATTAAGGCTGAATGGTGTAGCAACTTCTGATAAAATGCTTGAGACCGCTTAGCTGGAGCAGAATGACCAAAGGGACGAACGGAAGTGAAGGAGGACCGTCAGACTGCATCTGTTTCACTTTTATGAGCCATGTTGGGACCTTGCCTGGTCACAAACAAACATACACACCCTCCAATACACAATACAGCGCTACACGACGAAGCCGTGGCTTATGCACTGGAAAGGCCGGGCCTCTTAAGGCTGTTGCCAAGCGACGGATAGTGGCCAGAATGTTGCAGGCAAAGCGCTTTTAGCTTGTTTCAGTTCAGCTCAATGTCCGACTGTAGTCGGGAGCCTTGCCGTCCAAGGCTCTTCTAGCATGATGCAGCCGTGGGTTGGGGATTACATCCACCACAACAACAGGCATGTGATCTAATTTGCACAGCACAAGCACTCTGGGAATTGCTACATTTGCTAAGAAAGACACCTTGGTGAGTTTGTTTTCAAATAAAAAACAAACAAAACAAATCCAAGACACAACTGATTGATACTATTGTGCCTGACATGGCTTGCTCAGTAAGTCTGCTACCAAAAATGTTTTATGAATTTTTATGCTTGAATTTATTGCGTGTACAACTGGAATATGGAATGTTTGTATGAGGATGTATTCGAAAGTTGAGAAGATGCATCCTGCAAAAAAGCCGTCCAACCTAAAGTGACAAATAATGTGGATGTTGCACTCACTAAATGCTTAGTTGGTCATCACGATGACGCAGTAGAATATTTTACGGCGTCTTTTTCTGCAGAGAGGGCTTACATTTAAACAATCATGGCGCGATTAACTCTAAAGAAAAGAATAGAGACAGATTTTTTTTTTTAACAGCGAATGGACTACAGAACATGCATTCACTGAAAATGCAGGAGAAGCTTATGCGTTTTCTTTGAAATGAGGTGAATGCAGTTTTGAAGGAATATAGATAGATAAGTACTTTTTTATATCTTTATTTTATCCTATTTTCTTATTTTATTTATATCTCGCAATCCTAAAACTTATTGGGCTAATCTAGGACTTCGGGTATCAAGTTTTGTGCCATCCATCCATGCACTTTTCTGTACCGCTTATCCTCACTCGGGTCGCACCATATCATGTGCAAATGTGTTGGTATGGCAATAAAATTCCTTGAATAACCTGCGGAGGCACTTTCAAACAAAACATCACGGGTTCAAGGCAGCTTATCCCCCCCGCACACGTAGAATACCAGCAAAGCCGGACTATCTTGACTTGGGTCCTGCTCTATACAAAAGAAGGCAACTACTGTAGTTTCCCTCTAGGTAGCATGGATCCTTGCTAAAACGAAAATGCCATTCACCGATGCAGAGATGATGAAGCACTCCATGCTGGCCGCTGTCCATCATCAGATGGTACCTGATGACCAAATTAAAAACGAGGTAGTACCATCCATCAAATCCATACCGTTGTTAAATGCACTTTTGTGTTTATTTTATATTCCGCTGCGAAATTAAAGCAGCTTTGTTTAAGCACATAGTTTGTGATGAATTAAGGTCATCTAAAATAAAAGCCTTTCAAATGTGGTCACTCCTGTCAAATGAGTACAATGGGACAGAAAACATACGGCCCCGCGGGCCCTTACATTTTTTAAAACTGTGGACCTCTTCATTATGTAGTTGAACAGCCCTGGTTTAGCGTAACGAACCAAACTGTACTGACAGGTGATAACTTTGCTACAGAAATGGTAAGTACAGCTACCAAGTCACAACACTTTTTGCTAACGGCGGAGGGAAAGGGGAGCGAGGCGTTTATTTGTTTCAAGTGGAGTCACCTAGTGACTAATTCAAGCACAGTAGTACTGGGGAGATTTGTGGATACACAGTATTTAAAATTCAAAACCCAGTGCTAGTTGAGAGCTTTAAGGAGCTAAACCATATTACGTGGTTTCAAAGTTTTTTTCTCCTGCATATGAGATGATGACTTGGATGGCTTCTTTGGGTCACACAGAAAATAAGTAGACTCCCAATAGCAGGTGCAGGCCTTAAGATCAATTTGGTCAGATTTTTGGTTTCTATTCTATTGAGGGACCCTGAGAAAAGGAGCTGGTTAAGCACAACTTGGCTCGAAAGCATTGTTGCATAACTGTACTGTAACATTTGAGATAGCGATTTTAGCATGTTGAAGGCTAAAATTAAGCCTCTGATAGCTCTGATTATTACTATTATTACTTGCAAATTCAACCTTACACAACATGTCTGCATTTTCTGGCATTTGAAAGACATTCTATTAACTTCAAGGTTGTCATGTGAAACAAGAGACCATATTTGTGCATGAGGAGATGCGACCGACCGAGGAGAATTAAAACATCACACTCGGGCTGTGTAATTAGTGCGCCAACTCTCATGTTTTTCCAATCTACTGCTGCAGAGTGTTGCAACACTGAAAGCCCACAGGGAAGCTTAGATTTCCTGGGACAAGCAAGGTTGCTATGGCAACTCCTTTACGTATCTCTCTGCCTTTGTTGAGGCTTTCTTCTGCTTCTGGGAGGAAGAACTTTCCTTTGTTAAATCAGACGGAATAACAAGCCTGTTGGTCTGGCTAACTGACGCCAACTAAAATATTCGCTTGGTTTTACAAATACTGTACTTGAATGTAAGCAATGAAGGGGTAAGATTTCTGAGTTTTATTTAGATAACATTACCACGGGACTGTTTTATCTAATTTTCAATTAGAATACTGGCAGAAATCCGCTCGAATTGCAAACCACAACAAAATTTAGGGTCTGGACACCGTACCCTATGACAGATGGAAGACAAAAAAATAAAAAATAAATATATATAAAAATGTCAGAAAAGATGTCCTTCTGGGGCTGATTAAAATTGCAAAACATTCTGTGCTTGCGTGTATGGTAATGAGCCAATTAAAACTAGGTCCAATGCAAATGTAAGTGACCGTGAGACTTTCAGATATCAACGCCTACGTTGATTCTTCAAGTTTCTTAGTCAGAAGAAACTACAGCTTGTTTTAGAGGAGCAGGACACCACAGATTACAGTGCCAAACTTTGTTTTTTAAATTTATATTAAATCACAATGTGCTTGGCTGACTCATACTATACTGAGTGAAGCCCGACATCTCACCGTGTTTGCTGTCCCCCTGCCACCCTCCAAGCACCGAATCGATGAGGCTGTGTCTGACACACGACACTATCGGACCACAATGCGAACCCCCGCAAGACGCTGCTATCAAAGGGGACCATGTGACCTGTGCGGTTGTTTGGTGGCCACAATGCATTTCCAAGTCATCAGCGTATTGCAGTGAAATGTCGAGGGGATGACATCTTGCTGTTTAGAAGAGGAGGCCAAACATGGATACTCGACATGCTGAGGAGGAGTCATCCTCCCTATATTCTTTCAAAATACCAACTCTAAAAGTAAATATAGAAGCTTGTTTACTTTTTAATCACAGCTGTTTTCATACCAATATGACATGTATGACGTGTTATGTAATGTAACAACAGAACAACGTGGGTGTCCATTAGGGATAATCACACCAGCACAAGTAAGGAGGAAGCGGAAAAATGGGTGCTACGCATTCTGATGCAGTTTTTGTCAGGTTGAGAAAATGTCTATTTTTGTTAGTCTGAAGTGAGATCACACAACGATCAAGGTGTGCATGGCGTGATCCTCGCTATGGTAGTACACCAGCACACTTGAAAAGACAACTGTATAATTACAATGAAATGCAGTCAACTTTAATTTCCTTTAATTATCCTCAAACACTGGGTTATGTTATTTCTGATTGCCCAAAATTTATCACAGAGCAATAATTTGAAATGAGTGATTTCTGAATTTAAATTGATGTGGCTGATTAAAAACAATCTAGTGGTTACACATTTACTACAGGCAAATTAGATCAAATTGTGGAAGTCACATGAATGAGCCTTTTCAAATCACCTTGATGGCTGTAAACGGATGTCCTTGAGTGCCGGACTGAACATTTCCAAGTGATTAACGGCACTCCAGTTAGTTCCACGAGGCCTAATCACAGCACTTTGAATAAGATGAACACCACTAATTATTTATTAGCAGACAGTGGGAGGAGGCCGGCAGTCTGCCAACTGACGCTAAACATGTCTCTTTCTGTGATGTATAATGCATACTCGGCACAGCAAAACCTTTTGCCAGTCGTGCTAGATCATAAGTACTGAGGCTCTTCCTACTTGCAATGACATATTACCAGAGTGAGTTTATATCTCCTAAAAAGGGGGGGGGGGGGGGGGGACACACAGGCATAGCAAGGGCACGCACACAAACAAAAATACAAATCTACATTAGGTGCTTTTTGTGACATCATTCCATTTTGAGTGCGCATAACATGCTTTGTAAAATGCATAACATGTAAATGACAAAATAACATGAAATACTGCAGGTCATTGAAGGTCTGTGCAAAGTCATGCAGGCTCTCTGTGTAACGCCATGGCAGCGCCATCTTGTGGTATTGTCATGAGGACAAAGCGCCTGGGCAAAAAATGTGGTCAAAGGCGCCATCTGATGGCAAAACTCCATCACAGCAACCATAACTCACTAAAAACAAACATCACCCACGAATGCTTTATTTATCATGCTGACAGAGGTCAGGTGTGTGCTGTTTAGAGCTCAGCCCGAGACGTGTTAAAAAGATGCACACACTGCGTACAGAGGATGATTTATTCTGTTGGAGTCTGTTTGTTTGTGTGAGTAATTCTACATGATTTATTCTGTTGGAGTCTGTTTGTTTGTGTGAGTAATTCTACAGTGCTGTGGGGACACTCACTGGGCTTGAGTTAGGGAATCTAAAGTTCTGCTGTGGCGCGCACATCAGAAAATGTGCAAAGGAATTACTTCTAGTGTTCTGGTTTTGTGACAGTCACTAATGTGCTTCTTCGACACAACGTGTGAATAACCGAAACTGTCCAGACATACAGTGTGTGCGTGCGTGTGTCAGCCTTACCCTGATCAATGTTGTGCTGTGGCAGCTGGCTCATCTGACTGTGGACCACACCTGCATAATTCTGGAGAAAAGCCTCTTCACTTGGTGTAAGCTGTAAATGATATGTAAAAAATATCTAATTAATGAAGAATCTGGAATGTGCTTTTACCAGGATACAGTATGTATATATTATTGTAGTTGGATCAATATCACTAAAAAGTGCCTTTGGAGTCCTCATCAAAATCACTCATGTTTTAAGATGTTTAAAATGTCAGAATCAGAATCATCTTTATTTGCCAAGTATGTCCAAAAAACCCACAAGGAATTTGTCTCCGGTAGTTGGAGCCGCTCTAGTACGACAACAGTCAATTGACAAAGAACACTTTTGAGACATAAAGACATTGACAAAAAAAAAAAAGTCACTGGGCAGTAAAGGGTTGCTCGTTATCTGGTAATGCCGGTACATTTATTTATGTATTTTTGACAATTGTGCAAAAAGTAACAGAATAATGAAACTCTGAGGTCTTACTATAAGTGGCCAAACATTTGCACACATGCCAGTACAATGATAAGTCTCTTAGAATGCGTTTCCTTCATTTTATACCACTTTTTTTCCCCATTGGATGTACAGTACATAATTTTGGCATGTCCCATACACTGCTCTGCTGAATACAGTGTGATTTTTAAGTGGTTAAATGATGCTAAATAAATAAATAAATCTCCATGAGATTTTTCGGTCCATAGGTTATTTGATAAAACAAGTCATTTTGATCATGTATATTCTATTTTTAACCACCATATTGAACATTTTTCCTGTGTCGTTATGTCATAAAAAAACAAAAACAAAACTTTCTTTAAAGGAGCCTGAAACATTGGATAGTTGCAGAATATTTACACTTGTTTCATAACTTTCCTCATATTGTGTGTTGTCAATCTTAACATGTCCACTCTGTAGAGTAAAATATCAATTTATATGAAAGTCTTTCAGAAATTTGAAATATATTTGTTGAACACTACACAGCTTGCTGACTGAATCATGTTACTAGAGGAAAACACCATGTGGTCATACAATGAACCTTTTATTCAAATGTATTATAGTTACATATCTACATAACACACTACATCATAGCATATGATTAACATTTTATTCACCATATGCATACATTACATCATTGTATATGATTAACATTTTATTCATTTTTTCAGTACCCAAAAGGTAGCTCTCAATTTTAAGAAGGTTAACTTAGTACAACCTCACTCCCTCAAGTGATATTGCTTAAATGTTGTTTGGTTTTGTTTAATCTTTAAACTTTCACAATAATTTGTTTAGTCATTAAACAATACCAAATAAACAACAATTACTGGTAAATAAACAAACAAAAAATATTTTGCCATAAACTTTAATACACAATACATTTTTATCTGAATATTCAATTAATCGATGGAATGATCGCTAGCACAATCGATCCTAAAAATATTTGAACGTGACAGTCCCAGTAAATATGTATGGTGCCGTGAAAAAGTATTGGCCCCCTTCTCAAATTCTTATATTTTTACATAGTTTCCCCACGTTGTTTAAGATCATCAAACAAATGTAAATATCAGTCAAAATAACCCAAGTGAACGTAAAATGCGGTTTTTGAATGGTGATTTCATTTATTAAGGAAAAAAAAATACTCGTTACCTCGCCCTGTGTGGAAAAAGTAATTACCCCCCTTGTTAAATCCTGAATTAATTGTGGGTAATCACAACCTTTGGTTAATTTTCACTGATCACACCAAAGCCTGTTTACCGCCAGACCCGTTCAATCAAGAAATCACTTAAACAGAACCTGTCTTACAAAAACAAGTCAGATAAAAGCTCTAAAAAAGCTGCAACAAAATGCCACGATCCAAACAAATTCAAGAACAGTCCAGAAATAAAGTTATAGGCATCTATCAGTCTGGAAAGGCTTACAAAAGCCATCTCTGAAGCTTTGGGATTCCAGCGAACCATAGGGAGAGCCATTTCCGTTCCGTTTATCCTCACTCGATACCAGCTATCTTTGGGCAAGAGGCTGGGTATACCTTGAACTGGTCGCCAGCCAATCGCAGGGCACGTATAAACAAACAACCATTCACACTCACATTCACACCTACAGGCACTTTAGAATCTTCAATTAACCTACTATGCATGTTTTTGGGATGTGGGAGGAAACCGGAGTACCCGGAAAAAACCCACACAGGCACGGGGAGAACATGCAGACTCCGCACAGGCGGGGCCGGATTTGAACCCCGGTCCTCAGAACTGTGAGGCAGATGTGCTAACCAGTCGTCCACCATGTCGCCCATAGGGAGAGCCATTAACCTCAAATAGAGAAATTATGAAACAGTGGTGAACCTCAGTTAAGGTCAGTGTTCTTGACACAACAATAAGGAAAAGACTGGGCAAAAATGGCATCCATGGCAGAGTTCCAAGGCGAAAACCACTGCTGACCAAAAAGAACAAAGGTTCGTCTTACTTTTGCAACAAATATCTGAATAATTCCCAAGACTTTTGGGAGAATATTATATGGACTTGAGCTTTTTGGAAGGTGTGTGTCTCATTAAATCTGGCGTAAATGTAGCACATCATTTCAGAAAATGAACATCCTACCAGTAGTCAAACATGGTGATGGTAGTGTGGTAGGTCTTGGGCTGCTTTTCTCCTTCAGGACCTGGACAACTTGCTGTGATTGATGGAACCATGAATTCTGCTCTTTAACAGAAAATCCTGAAGGAGAATGTTCAGCCATCAGTTTGTGACCTCGAGCTGAAGCGTACTTGGGTTCTACAGCAGGATAACGATCCAAAACACACCAGCAAGTGAATTTCTGAATGGCTTAAACAAACAAAATCAAGGTTTTGGAGTGGCCTAGTCAAAGTCCAGAGCGAAATGCAGTGGCATGACCTTTAAAAGGCTGTTCACGCTCGAAAACCCTCCATTTTTGCTGAGTTCAAACAATTCTGCAAGGAAGAGTGGGCCAAAACATCTCCACAGAGACTTGAAAGACTCATTGACTCATCGCTTGATTTCAGTTGTTGCTGCTGAGGATGGCCCAGACAGTTCATAAATGAAATCATCATTTAAAAATATAATTTTAAGTTCACTTGAGTTATATTTGTCTGACATTTACATTGGTTTGATGATCTTAAACATTAAAGTGGGGAAACTATGCAAAAATATCAGAACTTGAGAAGGGAGCCAATACTTTTTCATGGCGCTGGAACTATATAACATTTTACAGTTTGTTGCATGTGTATTTACTTGTATTTATTTGTATTTTCTTTTATTTTGCTTTGTTTTACTCTGCTTTCTGCAGCTAGGTAAGCATTGCAAAAGAGATTTTTTTCTCAATTACCTTACATGGATAAATAGGTTAAAATAATAAAAAAATCAAATGTGCATTTCTCACAGCACAATATCTACTAACCACAATGAATATGAAGTTCAATGGAAAATGCAAAATGTTTTTCTGGTGAAGTGGGGACATCTCAAAGGCACCTTATGGTGATATTAACTAAGTTGTACAAACACCATCACACATTTCCCACATCATTTAACTGAATAGGGTGACCAAAATATTAGAAACGCACCTCAGTATGATGCAGTGAAGTTCCAAACCACTGCAAAATCAAACTACTACTACTACCTCTAATAATAATAATAAATAATAATAAAGGTTTTATGGTTGATACCTCTGTGACAGTGTCAATCAAAATAGTATTTATTTGCAAATGTAGAATTTTACATCCAGCTCATTAGATTGGGTAGATGTAGCTTATATTAGTTATATCTAGCAGTGTCTCCAGATGACTACAGTTCAATTGTGGTGGTGTGTCACTGTCTAAAACAGATAAATAACTGGATGAGCCAAACATTTCTTCAATTAAACCACAACAAAACTGAGATAATTGTTTTTGGCAATAAAGAAAAGATTGCTGTTAGTAAATACCTGGAGTCACTCTCTTTAATAACCAAAGACCAAGTCCGAGACCTTGGTGTTCTGATAGATTCCGACCTGACTTTCACCAGTCATATCAAATCAATTACTAAAACTGCCTTCTACCATCTGAAGAACATAAACAGAGTGAAGGCTTGCATGTGTCAAGCAGACCAATCCATGCTTTTATCTCAAGTAGAGTTGACTATTGTAATCGTCTTATGACTGGACTCCACAAAAATAAAATTAAACCGCTGCAGCTCATTCAGAATGCTGCAGCTCGGGTTCTGACCAGAACAAAAGAGGTCAGAGCATATTATCCAATTCTAAAGTCTTTACACTGGCTTCCAGTCAGCTTTAGAATAGATTTTAAAGTTCTGGTACTCATCTATAAATCAGTAATTGTTTAGGTCCTGAATACATGAAAGAAGTGCTAATGGAATATAAACCCAGTAGGGCTCTGAGATCGACAGACTCAGGTCAAATAGTCCAAAAGCAAACAGCTATTATGCTGCACACAAATGGAATAAATTGCCAACAGAAGTGACATCAGCCCCTAGTGTGAATGTTTTTAAGTCCAGGTTAAAAACTCTTCTTTTTTCTCATGCTTTTTAGAGCATTTGCACTTTTAAATGACATTTGTTGCACTGTATGTTGTTTTAATTGTACTTTTATTTTTTCCCTCTTTGTTTTAAATATTTATCAGCTGTTTTTTTCTTTTAAAAAAAAATGCTTTTAATCATGTAAAGCACACTGATTTACCTTGTGTATGAAATGTGCTATATAAATAAATTTGCTTTGCTTTGCTATATTGTGAATTTACATTAACACCACCACAACCAAGGTAAATCAAAAGCAATTACAGATGCAAGTTAATGCAGACATGAAACCAGCTGGACAAGATAACTGCATGTTCTACGTACATTTGATCCCATTTTCTTAAGCATGAGCAGGACCCGCACTTTCTGCTGGATGTACATGTCTTCAGGAGACTTTCCCGGGGCCTCCTCGCGGTTCATCCCCCCTGCTCCTGTGGCTCTGCCCACACACACACAAACAATAAAATTAAACCACGTGAAACAAACAACACAGCTGCACATTTAAAGACTGAAATGCACAAGGTATAAGGAACAGACCTTAACCTATTGAAAAGAAAAATTCACTTGCGTATACTGTACATACAAGTTTTTTTTATTTTTTATTTCTCTGCCATGTGCTTAACCTTGATTCTATTCTGTGGCAGTCCTATTACTGTATTTGTTGCCTGGTGTGAAGGTTGTGTGAACGATTTATTGAATAACATGAAAAATTCTATTACAAAAAAAAAAGTCTAAGCAAAATGTCTGCCTCAAAGCTTCGTGGTGATCATTATTTTTACACGGACTAATGCTACTGTAGACACACACCACTCTGTGTACAAATAAGTTGGCATAATAGCGGCAAGCCAGGAGGAACGAATGCTTAAAAGGCTAATGTCCAAAGTTTGGGATCATTTAACACTTAAAAAAAAGGGAAAAATGTGTCTACAGCAGACTTGCAGAGCTGAGTTGACTCGTACCACAACAGCAAATCTGCGATCGCCAAAAGAAGGTATCCATGCTAGCTAATTTAATATAGCCTACCACCGCTAATTAGTACAGATTGTATTGTCTCCACAGATGGTGCACTTTCACTTTATTGCACAAACGGTAACAAAATAAATGTGTAATAAAGCAGATTCATACACGAGCTGCTATGACAACTGATGTCCAGGCACTCAAAACGTACACCGGCAAACGATTAGCCAGTTAACTGGCGGCACGGTGACCGACTGGTTAGAGCGTCAGCCTCACAGTTCTGAGGACCGGGGTTCAATCCCTGGCGCCGCCTGTGTGGAGTTTCCATGTTCTCCCCGTGCCTGCAGGGTTTTCTCCGGGCACTCCGGTTTCCTCCCACATCCCAAAAACATGCATGAATTGGAGACTCTAACTTGCCCGTAGGTGTGAATGTGAGTGCGAATGGTTGTTTGTTTGCATGTGCCCTGCGATTGGCTGGCAACCAGTTCAGTGTGTACCCCGCCTCCTGCCCGATGATAGCTGGTATAGGCTCCAGCACGCCCGGGACCCTAGTGAGGAGAAGCGGCTCAGAAAATGGATGGATGTTCTTTTATCTGATTACTGGATTACTTAATGGACTAATCGATTCTATTTGATAGCTGCAGCCCTTCTGACAAGAGCGGCTCCAACTACCGGAGACAAATTATTTGTGTGTTTTTTGACATACCGTATTTTCATGACCATAAGGCGCACTTAAAAGTCTTACATTTTCTCCAAAATGGACGGGGCGCCTTATAATGCGGTTCCAACATCTATAAATGTTGTGTGATGAGCGCTCCGCTTGACTTTTTTTTTTTTTTTTAGCATTTCCTTCCGACACGCTGCTTACACAGAGGAAAAGCGGACGTGGCTGAGGACGGGGGAAGGGTGCGTGAAGTAGGACGCTAAAGCCACGCCTCCAGTAGGTATATAGCGCAGGGGTGTCTTTTTATTTTTTTTACCGCTTGACTGACTGGGAGCATTTCCGGGGTGTGCATTGTGCAAAACAACATCGGTTTGGCTAAAGACCCCCGAGTACATTGTTAAATACTTCAATAAAGTACAACCGAATTCAGTTTTGCTCCCGCTGCCTTTTTAAAAACATTGTTTTAGCGTGCATGCATGCTACCGTATGCTTTAAGGTTTTACCATGCCTGTGCCCAATAATACGGTGCACCTTATGTATGTTAAAAACAGAAATAGACCCCATAACTGAGACTGCGCCTTTTAATACGGTGCGCCCTATGGTCGTGAAAATACGGTACTTGGTAAAATAAAGAGGATTCTGATGTCACGCCGACCTCTGTCATGTACAACGGTCCACATAGATTCCTTGGCAGTGAGTATTCTGGCAGTGCAAGGGTCTAATTTCTATGACCATTACGTGGCAAACAGCATTGTCTCCTTCAGCAAACCATGTCTCGGCACTCAATCTGACAGGAGTGCATGGCTGCAGACAGTCTGTCAGAAACAACAATTTACTGACTGTCAATCGCCTCATCTGAGAAAATGCCTTTTATAGACTGACCATGGGGAAACGTGAACTACTCTAGCATCGTGTGAAAGTTCAGACATTTTCAAGAAATGAAAAAAAGAAATGATCTCGCACCTGAACCCCCCACAGACAGAAATACACCGTTAAGAAACTTGTCAGTAGCTCCAGCCGTTAGTTGGCAAGGACTCATAATTTTTTTATGCAAGTTTTCTCACAGATCTCATCCCCGCCTGCTCCTTCCGTCACTTCTTCTCTGTCTAACTAACGACCTATTTTCACTATCAGTCTGCGGAGATGCAAAATATAGGCAAAGGGGGAGGAAGTGGAGGGGATTGTCAGAAGGCGATTAAAGCACACACACATCAAGGTTGGTTGCTGTCGCTTTAGATCCCACCTATCATAGCCAAGCATGCGGCACAGCTTCATATCCCACTGGCTTTTGCTAATTGAATAAGCGCAAGCTCTGCTTTATACAAAAGAGTCATGAATCTAAATGGGACATTGAAGGATAAACCTTGGAGGGGAGAATATCAGTATGCAAGAAATTATTTGATCCATCCTTAAAAATGTGTCTTAAAGAGTCATAGTGACTCTGACAGTTCTGGCAATTTATTTCGGCCTCTTATCTATATAAAAGGGCCACTAATACATGTTGACAGGCCCTTTGGTGCAGGGCATGCTTCTTTAACCAAGGTCTGTCTCGTTTGAACAAGTTTTGGTGGAAGCAAGGCAGTGTGAAAGATCAATTAAACTGACTGGTTGCACATTTCATCTAGAGTGTAACATACAGGTACGCCATGAAATTGTTGGACTGATTTTGATGTTATTGTCATGGGTGTGTGTTATGGTTGTTGTCTTCCCCCTGCCTCGTACACACCTGCTCCTGAGAGCATCTTCCCCACCTGTGCCTCGTTTACCCTACTTACCCCATGCATCTAACCTCCTGTCTCATTCGTTCTGGTCGCCAGTTCGTTGTACCTTGCTGTCACGTTCCAGCATCCCTTTCCACGTCACCGACTTATAGAAAGACTAGACCCTGTTCTGATTATTGACCTTGACTTTTTGCTTCACGTTTTTTGGATACTGTTGCCTTTTCGGCTTGCCTGCCTGTGTACCGACCTCTGCCCGTTTATTAAACCTCTCTTTTTGAAACTGTCCATTTGAATTGGAGTCTTGCATTTTGGGTCCTGTCCTTTGTTCCGTTCATGACAGAATTAACTGGCCATAACATGGGCCGAGCAGACTCAGACCCGGTGCGCAAAGCCCTTCAAGCGCAGGGTCAACGCATCTCGAAGCAGAATAAGCAGCTTGTTCCCCTCCACCTTTATCGAAAGGAACTGTCAGAGCATCAGGACACTATGATGAGACAGGTGGCCTCACAGTTTGAAGTTCTAATGAATATGGTTCAGAACAAGGAACCAGCTGGCATAGCACCAGATGCCACCACTGTACCACCGTTTCCATGTGAATAAGTGACCATGCCGCCACCTGCCACCTCCGCTGCTGTCTGCCCGCAGCTCTCTCGACGGGAGAGGTTCTCTGGAGTTTACTCCACTTTGAACTGCAGGCAGCTGCCTTTCCCACCGAGCGGGCAAAGATCTCCTACCTGACTGGTCGTGCGGAGGCGTGGGCTACTGCTGAATGGTGCCGCAATTCTGCCGCGTGTCATTCTTGGGCTTCTTTTGTAAAGACTATGGAGCAACTTTTTCAGTATTCCACACCAGATTGTGAGGCAGCTCGCTCCCTTTTCACCTTACAACAAGGCAAACGCAGGGTGTCAGATTACGCGATTGAGTTTCGCATTCTAGCAGCTGAGAGTCAGTGGAACAACAGGGCACTACTCGATGCATTTTTTCAAGGACGATCCCCTGCCGTCAAAGATCATTTGGTCCCACTAGACCTGCCGACCGACTTTGACACTCTCATCGCTCTCGCCATAAAGATCGACAAAAGGCTTTTGGATCGCGAGCTGGACGGAGATCGGCGGAAGGAGGACTTGGAAGACTAGCCTCGGTGACCAGCCAAACAAAGGCAGATCCCCTATTGCCAGTCTCAATCCACTGGCTAGCGTCACCACGGATGAACCCATGCATCTGGGCAGGTTCCGTCTCTCTCCTGAGGAACGTCAATGCCGGCTGAGCGAAGGGCGGTGCTTCTAGTGCGGTAGTTGGGTCATTCCGTGAGCAACTGTCATGTCAAAGTTGCTGGTGCCGGTAACAAGGCTACGGGAGCGGTGAGTCTAAATATCATAAAGGGAGACCCTACCCAGGTCTTCCTAAAGTGACACTATGCGCTCCAGATCAAGAGATTCGTACATCTGTATTGATTGACTCTGGTTCTGCTCAACTCCCTCCTCGTTAGACGTATTCACCTTAGAACCTTTCAAGTAAGACGCCACCGCAACGCTTATGCTGCAGACGGCAGTTTTATGGGCAAGATCACTCACCGCACCCACTCACATTGACATTTCCTGATTCTCACTCGGAACGCATTCGTTTTCATGTTTTTGACGCAATGAATTATGACCTTATTTTAGGGAACCCTTGGTTGAAATTACATAACCCCCACATCGACTGGTCCTCTGGGCATGTTATGTCATGGGGAAGCAATTGCGCCCAGAACTGTTTCAAGTCTCCATGTAATGTTCAAGGATATGTTTCAAATTAAATTCCACAGACCCCATCTGGGGATCCTGACTTGTCTCAAGTTTTTTTCCAAGTCCAAAGCCAAATCCCTTCCACCCCACAGACCTTATGACTGTGCAGTTGACTTGCTGCCTGGAACCACACCTCCACGAGGGAGGTTGTTCTCTCTTTCAGGGCTGGAACACAAGGCTATGAAGGAGAATGTGGAAGAATCACTGGCAGCCGGGATCATTCGCCCATCTTCATACCCTGCGGGAGCAGGTTCGCAAATTTCTACAGAAAGTTCATTAGAAATTTCAGTTCAATAGCCTTGCCTTTGCATGATCTTACCTTGCCACACAGACCCTTTGTGTAGAACCCTGTTTGTCAGTCAGCTTTACAGAAACTAAAATCGAGCTTTACCTCCGCTCCCGTCCTCACTTTGCCAGATCCCAAACAGCAGTTTGTTGTGGAAGTTGATGCATCTGATGCCGAATAGGAGCAGTGCTCTCCCAGAAATGTCTCAAGGATGGTAAGTTACATCCTTGTGCTTATCTCTAAAAAACTGACTCCAGCCGAGAGAAATTATGACATAGGTGATTGTGAACTGCTGGCTGTCAAGGTGGCTTTGGTGGAGAGGCTAGAAGGGGCTCAGACTCCGTTTTTAGTATGGACAGATCACAAGAACCTTGAGTATCTTAAGTCTGCTAAAAGATTAAGTGCTAGGAAGGCTAGATGGGCTCTATTCTTCACAAGATTTAATTTCATGTTATCCTACCGACCTGGTTCTAAAAATGGTAAGCCAGATGCTTTATCACATATTTTCTGGGAAGATAATTCTTTGTCCGACCCTAAAACTATTTTGCCCAACTCATGTTTTTTTCTGCTTTTGTTTGGGACATTGAAACTGTGGTAAAAGAGGCTCTGACTAACACTCTTAGCCCTGAAGATTGCCCTGAAAACAGGTTTTATGTGGTCCCGACCTTAAGGGGAAGAGTCATCCACTGGGCTCAGACTAACCGGACTGTATGTCACCCAGGCATTGCCAAAACGCAATCTGTGGTCGAACAGCACTTTTGGTGGCCTAATGTTAGAAGGGATGTTATCAATTACGTCAATGCTTGCCAAGTATGCACTGCTAACAAGCCCTCTTGTCAACGTCCTTCTGGGGAGTTGCGACCCCTGCCAATACCACAACGTCCTTGGTCAGACATTTCCGTAGACTTTGTGACAGGATTACCGGCCTCGAAAGGAAATACAACCATTCTCACAGTTGTTGACAGGTTCTCTAAGATGGCACAGTTCACTGCACTGCCGAAACTCCCCTCAGCTAAAGAAACTGCCGAGTTGATGATAAACCAGGTATTCAAGTTTCATGGTTTTCCCAAGAATGTGGTATCTGATTGGGGCCCCCAATTCGTTTCACGATTTTGGAAAGAGTTTTGCAGTTTAATAGGTGCTACCGTCAGTCTGTCATCTGGGTTTCATCATGAAACCAACGGACAAACTGAGAGGCTGAACCAGGACCTGGAGACGATGTCTCGCTTCACAGGAGCCACAATCCTGGACTCAGAAGCTGGTTTGGGTCAAGTTCTCTCACAATTCTCTCCCCTCTGCATCTACTGGTCTATTGCCTTTTCACATTGTGCATGGTTACCAACCATCTCTGTTTCCTGCCATAGCCCCAGAATCCACGGTTCCAGCTGCATTGACCTTGGTGAGACGCTGGAGGAGGACCTGGGAGCGAGCCCGCCAAATGCTGCTACGCCATGGATGGTCCTACAAGACCGCAGCTGACTGTAAGAGGACACCGGCCCCGAACTACAAAGTGGGTCAGCGAGTTTGGCTCTCTACCGAGCATATTCCACTCCGGGTGGAGTCCCGGACGCTCGCTCCCAGGTTTGTTGGGCCCTTCCCCATCACAAAGGTAATCAACCCTGTCACCATGAAGCTTAGGCTCCCAAGATCGATGCGGGTCCACCCTGCATTTCACGTCAGCCTGCTCAAGTCTGCCCTGGAGTCCACTCTGGTCCCGCCTTCCAGGCCCCCTCCTCCCCCTGTTTCGTGGACAGGGGCCCTGTCCTCACGGTGAGGCGGCTATTGTCGTCTCGTCGGGGGGGGGGGGACCACTTAAGGTCGGGACCACTCACTCATTCGGGACTTCCACATTGCGCAACCTGGGGCTCCGGAGCTGTCTGGGGCCAGCTGTTAAAGGGGGGGGTACTGTCATGGGTGTGTATTACCTTGTTGTCACGTTCCAGCATTCCTTGCTTCCACGTCACTAACTCATAGTAAGACTAGACCCTGTTCTGATTATTGACCTTGCCTTTTTGCCTCACATTTTTTGGATACAGTTGCCTTTTCGGATTGCCTGCCTGTGTACCGACCTCTGCCCGTTTTTTAAACCTCTCTTTTTGAAACTGTCCATTTGAATTGGAGTCGTGATTTGAAATAAAACAATCAAGATGATCTTAAAGTGTCAGAAATTACCCAACTACGTTTTGGGCAGACTACCTTGATTTTCAGCGGTTCAAAAAAGTATTTACTTCAGAATAAATGAAACAGATATTTAGGAATTAATACCACATACTGTACTAATACAGTGAACACCCACCTATTTATGGTTCGCAACCCCACGGATTCACCTTTTCACATTTCTTTTCTGTGGAGCCTATCCTCAGCCATTCGCTAAAACACTCACCTATTTGCGTTTTTGTGTGCTTTCTGTAATGATGCAATGCCATAAGATGGCTAGGAGGTGAAGCCCTGACTAATAGGAAAGTAATACTTGGTGTCAAGTAAGTACAATATGTTGACGTGAAACATCACGACAGTTGTTCCAAGATCTGTTGAGGAGGTGTTAAGTTGAGCTCAAGTTGTCAGCGGAAAACATTACAGTCAGAGAGTCTTCGTCATATGTGTATGTTTCCGTTCTGTTGAGTGGCTATTAAAAGCTCAAGCTTCTAAAAAAAATAAAAAATCTAATCAACTGTAAGCCATTTATTTCCAAGGGCAATGTTTTAAGATGAGTTTAAAATGATATTGAAGTGTTTTGGAATCATAGTGGTATAGTTACAATTTACACTACATAATATAGGAAATTATCAATTTTTTTGTGTGCGGGGCATCAATTATCGGTACTCACATTTTTTCACTATCAGCAACAGGCAGGGCTCGGCCCCTAAATATAAAGTTTTTACAAAAAAGCACAAAACATTCGTGTAATCCAAAACCTGGAAAGCCATATTAGACTTTGCCACAAATGTTTTCAAATCAGAATTCAATCACAGTGATGGGAAGGGTAAAATATGGGAAAGAAAAAAAAAAAGGAACAGCAGATGATCCAAAGCATACTACACATTTGAGACACATTTGATCCCCAAACTCCTTTGCGTTAGAAAAATAATATAGCAATATAAATAAACATGCTGCCTTGGATCTAGAGGATAATCTATGACTAAGGCACTGCCTTAGATTGGAAATTATCATACAACAAAGGGTCATTAATATTCATATCCGTTTTGAGACGATAACATTTTAACATCTGCTAGTGCCGGGATAAAAGGCTGTTACGTTCCAAATTTATCGTCTTCATAAAACAGGCCTACTGCTTTAATGACAGGGGCATTTGGATCCACTATATTTTGACGCTTGATGTTTGAAAACGTGGACATATTTAGTGTCCTCACGGTGCCCAGGCTGCATACTGTCCTCACTCTCGAAGGGTGTCATTTGTATTCTTACCAAGCTAAAAAAAAACGTCTTCTCCCTTACCTCACTTTCGATATAACTGTATGTAATGAGAGGAGCAAAGCAGCTCTAAATATTTCTTTTGAGAAAGTCTCTGTATATTCAAATAAAGATCTCCATGATGTTAGATGTTACTGAAAGCAATCCATCCATCCAGCCATTCTCTTAAGTGCTTATCCTCACTAGGGTGATGGGTGTGCTGGCGCCTATCCCAGCTGACTCCGAGCGAGAGGCAGGGTACAACCTGAACTGGTCGCCAGCCAATTGCAGGGCACATAAACAACCATTCGTACTCACATTCACACCTACGTACAATTTAGTGTTCAATTAACCTACAAACCTACAAATAAGGCCTTACAATCAATCAAAGTTATTTTTAAGTAAATACAGTAAATATTTGACAACTTAAGCAAATGTACTTTTTTTTTTAAACTGATTTGGAAAATTCATGGACAATTATATTTTAGCATGAAACTTTTCAGATTAAAGAGTTTTCACATTGTGGTATATAAATCATTACAATAGTGGCATATAAATCATTACAAATACAGTACATCGAAAACATTTAGGTAATTAACAATGCTGTTAATTTAGAGCAGAAGTGGCATAAACCTTACAGTGGATTGTTAAACTGAAAAAACAGTTTACAACGCACAATCATATTGTCAACAACAATATTTGAAACTATAGCTCAAAGAAAGTAAAGACAACTATTCTTGGAAAACATCTTTAAAAAAAAAGGCGAAAAGAGCAATGAACAAAACAAAACCTATAAATGCTGTTTTGAAAGAAGTCAGAAGTGTATCAATACATCTTTAGGTTGAATTACTTTGTCACATGCTCTCCTCTGTGTTGGAAATTTTAGAGCATTTTGAGGATGACAATAAAGACGCTGTCAAGCTCCTTGGTTTGGGTCTAATGTTAGGTGGGCTGGATATACACTAATCCCTTGATGGATGCTCAACTGCGATCAGAAAACCGCAGCTAATATTCCAGGCAGATTCAAAGGGGTTCTTTAATGCTGATCTTTGTCTACCCCAATCCCCTCATCACTTCTCTGTGCTGTGTTGGGCCCTTGTCAGGAGTTGTGAGGCTGAGGCCCTATGGGCATTACAGCTCATCAAAAATATCAACACAATGACGATGGCATTTCTACACGGGATTGTAACACGAGAGGTGTTAAAATACAGCAATAATGGGATTGGAAGGTCAATTTGTTAAATTCTGAACTAGTTTATTTCTCAATAAAATTCACCCGGAAACAGAACTTATATTGGCAGTATAATGATGATTAAAAATAAAATTTTAAAATATACACAAATTTTGGTTGTTTTCGTCCTTGAAGGGGAAGTAAACTCGCCTTTTTGCAAGAATACATTGTATGTGCCACCATGAATTTATGAATTATTCAGTTAAATTCTTATTCCGTGAGCGTAATAACCAGAATACTGTGTTTTGATTAGTTGTGGCACATGGAAAGTATTCTTGCAAAAATAAAAAAATAAAATTGCGTTTACTTCCTTTTTAGTAGGGATGGCCGTAATAACGAAATGTAAATGAAGCACACTACTTGGCTGCAACCAGCAGAGGCTCTGTTGATTCAGTCTTGATTCGTTTATTGCCTGATGATGATGACAAAGGCAGTTCAGAACATTCAGAGAGTCTCCCATTCCCATTGCAACATTATATAAACAAGTGTAAAGTAGGCTCGCTAAGTTACCACGTCAGTACGGCTGTATTACTTTTACAGTGTTTACATTCATTTTGATAGACCATATTCATGTTGACAGTCTCATAAATCTCAAGAAATCTTGGTACTGTATTTTATTTTGTTGTTATGCATATTTGTGAAGTGGTTTTATTGCACCTCAGACCAAAACTGTCTTTTTGTCACGACTTATCATATACTGTATTTATTCAGGATTAAAACAAAAACAACTATTGCATGACATATTATTCAAGCAGCGAAACAGTGGACGACTGATTAGCACATCCGCCTCAGTTCTAGGGACAGGGGGTCAAATCCAGCCTCACTTGTGTCGAGTTTGCATGTTCTCCATGCGCCTGCATGGGTTTTCTCCTGGTACTTCGGTTTCCTCCTACATCCCAAAAACATGCACGGTAGGTTAAAAGACAGTCGCTGCCATTGACGGCTTTAGAAGTCAAATATCCATGTTAACTGAGAGGACTGGCAGTGAATGAGTTTAACCAGATCAGGGTGTACCCTGCATCTCGCCCGCAGTTGGCTGGGATAGGCTCCAGCATGCCCGCGACCCTAATGAGGATAAGCGGTGTAGAAAGGATGGATTACTCAAGCAATATAAATATCTGTGGAAAAACACCTGTTCATTAGTATTCGAGGGAGCAATCCTATGAGGCAATTCGGGAAACTTGTGCACCTTAAATGGTAGTCAGTCAAGGAAACAGTCAAATGCCAATCACTAGTCACAGATACTGTATAAGCAACATTTCTTGGCTGACAGAGAGAACAATCATGGCATTCGTTGGGAGTTCCTAAATCCCTAAGCATTGGTTTATAATATCATGATTTGTTTTGACAGTTATCCTGACAAATGCTTTTAATAGAGCACAAAGTTACCATCAGTTTTATGCACGAGATTAAGACCAGGACTTCCTTTAAACGGATGACCGATTTACGACAATAATGGAATTGTTGTGTTGATAAATGCTAAACTAAAAGCATACTGTGCTCGTTATTTGTTTTATTTATTTTTTCCCAAGATGGGAAAACTATTCATGAGGATTGTTTTAATGTCTCGTAGTCCGTTTGGCAAAGAAAATAAATATGACATTTGGATTTACAACTACCGTATTTTCACGACCATAAGGCGCACTTAAAAGTCTTAAATTTTCTCCAAAATGGACAGGGTGCATTATAATGCGGCGCGCCTTATGTGTGCACAGAGTTCCAAAATGTGTAAATGTTGTGTGACTTCGATGAGCGCTCCGCTTGACTGACTGGGAGCATTTCCTGCTGACACGCTGCTTATATAGAGGAAAGGCGGACGTGACTGAGGACAGCATGCGGACGTAAAGGGGTATACGCCCCCAGTAGGTATATAGCGCCGGTATGTGCATTGTGCAAAACAACATCGGTTTGTGTAAGGACCCCCGAAAATGTCACCTACGAAGAGACACGCTTACGAAGCACAGTTTAAACTGCAAGCTATCAGTTACGCGGAGGAACATGGGAATAGAGCAGCCGCGAGAGAATTCAAGATCAACGAATCCATGGTTCGCAAATGGAGGAAGCAGGAAAAAGAGCTTCGCCAAGTCAAGAAGACGAAGCTGAGTTTCCGCGGAAACAAGGTGAGGTGGCCCGAGTTGGAAGACCAACTCGAGCAATGGATTAATGAGCAAAGAACAGCCGGAAGAAGCGTCTCTACAGTCACCATTCGACTGAGTGCAATAACTTGGAGCTTGCCATCATTCTGGGAGGCTTGACGAAGGAACTCCAACCGCTGGACATCGGTGTAAACAGGGCGTTCAAAGTGAAGTTGCGAGCGGCGTGGGAGCAATGTATGACAGATGGCGAACACAGCTTTACTCAGACTAGGAGGCAGTGAGTTACACCACAATTTGTGAATGGATTGTGGCTGCTTGGGCTAACGTGTCTGCTTGCACTGTTGTTCGAGCTTTCGTAAAAGCCGGCATCACTTCTGAGGAGCCGCATGGCAACGAGACTGACTCCGACAATGACGAGAGGGAACCTGGCGTGTTTGATGGAGAACTTGCCCAGCTGTTCATTTCGGATACAGAAGATGAGGACTTGTGGATGAGGATTGATCAAAAAATAACGTGAATACATTGTTAAATACTTCAATAAAATACAACCGAACTCAGTTTTGCGCCCGCTGCCTTTTAATAAACATTATTTTAGCGTGCATGCATGCTACCGTATGTTTTAAGCTAGCGTATGTTTTACCATGTCTGCGCCCAATAATACGGTGCGCCTTGTGTATGTGTTAAATGTAGAAATAGTCCCCGTAACTGAGACTGCGCCTTTTAATACGGTGCACCTTATGGTCGTGAAAATACGGTATACAAGGAGATACTGCAAATGAGATGGGGCTCCATCCATCCATCCATTTTCTACTGCTTATCCGTGGTCGGCTTTAGCAGGGACACCCAGACTTCCCTCTCCCCAGCCACTTCATCCAGCTCTTCCGGGGGGATCCCGAGGCGTTCCCAGGCCAGCCAAAAGACATAGTCCCTCCAGCGTGTCCTCGGTCGTCCCCGGGGTCTCGACATGCCCGGAACACCTCACCAGGGAGGCGTCCGGGAGCCATCCGAATCAGATGCCCCAGCCACCTCATCTGGCTCCTCTCGATGTGGAGGAGCAGCGACTCTACTCTGAGATTCTCCCGGATGACCAAGCTTCTCACCCTATCTCTATAAGTGAGAGCCCAGACACCCTGCGGAGGAAACTCATTTCGCCTTTTAGTACTTATTTGCTGAATGTCACAGACATCATCGCAGTGGTGTAACATTTCTAAAAGACATCACAAATTTAAATTAATAACACTTTAAATGACACACACTGGTCTAATCATTCATGACATAGCATTTAGCACCAGAGCAAGAGAAATTCAGAAAAGACGATTAACACTAAGCAGAGTCGGCTTCCAGAGATGACATGCAATGTGATACGTCCTCATACAGGTATTTGCACAGGGTTATGAAGACCAGAGAGTGCTGGTGAGGGATGGCCCAGTCCACTTGCGCCACTTGCTACTTGGCTGAATCTGCAGCTCACATGATCCACAACATCGGACAGTTTTCCACAAACTGAACTCCTCCAGGAAGTAAATGAAGAGGAAATGAGCCAAAACTGAGTCTCCTCCCAAATGTCCAGTCAGTTGAGACAGGCAGTAAACGTCTACTCTGAACTCTTTTTGAACTGGACAAAACCAGAGTGAGATAAATAACTTAAATTCACAAGCGAGGTGGTCTCGTCAGCTCAGCGAATATGTGGGGAAATACAAGTAGGCTGCAAGCATAGTGCAGCGGGTGCCAGTTGAACTGCCAACAAGCTGGCCCTGTTCTGCAGAGCAGCTACATAACCACAGGGATAAAACGTACTGGAATATCCAAGTAAATTTGGAAAGTATTCTGTTTAACTGTTTAGCTACCCATGAGCTGCTCTGCATAATATGCAGGTCCATATTGAAAACAGTGACTAAACTACCGCCGTGTATACTACAAGGCATCTTCCAATTCATTAGCCTAATATAGCATAATCACTCGCCGTTCTTAAACTGTCACAATATCAATACAAAAACAAAGCGCTTGTTAAAAATGATTTCCCCCCTTATGTCTGTGTAGTGTCAGTCACCTAGCTCATGATAATCCAAAAAGGTTGAATTCTGACAACTCTATTGTTATGGTTTGTAGAATTTTTTTATTTTTTCTTGTTATGAAAACGCTCAAAAATGACTTAGGTAATTAGAATATTAGGCTAACAAACTGTATGATTTGTATATATACTATATAAATAGGGTCTCGTCGGGTTACGATAGTAGTACCAGCATATGAGGTTTTGACTTTCCTAACGGCATGCAATGAACTCATTTGCACAGCTGCATTAGAATACAGGAAGTCCTGTATTTACGAACAAGTTCCGTTCCTACGCTGGCGACGTAACCTGAAGTCGGATTTCACAGTTAAAGTCGAAATTTACGTCGAAATACTTCTGTTACGGGTATTGTCCCACGTGATTGTGACAGCAAGCTCAGTGTATGTGGGCGTGTGCGTCGGTGTGTGAGTGAGACGGGACTGTGCAGGCGTCGTCCGGCGGGACTGCTAAGGAGGAAGGAGTGCACGCAGGTGCGAGTGTGTACAGTGGCAAGTGTAGTGATGGCGACCGGGGAAGAGTAGCTATTAGCGAAGGACCCGTTGACGTTGAATGTGCAGAGGAGCTAATAAAGCCATTAAAGCAGCAAATCGGCACTTTCAATAGCTTTATTGACCCAACTGTAAGAAAACAAACACATAAGCACAAATATACACGAGGTGCTGATGGCCAAAACTCAACTCAAGTCACACAATATGGCGATATTATGACTTCCACTGAGTTCTAGCCAGGACAGGCCCCGCTGCAATATGATTGGCTGCTGCATCGCGGAAAGGGTATGCTACTCAGTGACTATTTCCAAATATCTTTCACATTTGTACAAAATAAAAAGTTTGTTATGGCTAGGGTTAGGTTTGGTTAAAGTTAGTGGGATTCATAACGCTGCCACACTGAAGTCAGATACTCCCCCCCCCCGCCCTGCAAGCAGTAGGGTGTGTCCCACTGGATGCAGCAGCCAGATTGTAGTGGCGCTTGTACTGCAGCCAATCATATTGCAGCGGGGTGTGTCCTGCCTACAACTCAAGTGGGATTCATAACTCCTCAACACGCACACTGGCTAACGCATGGGTATTCAAACTACGGCCCGCGGGCCATTTGGGCCCTGCCATCCATTTTTTTGCAGCGCGTGGTATGTACCAACAATAACATTTAAGTCGGGCCGTAACCAAATCTTTTCTGGCCTTGACATATTGTCACATGAAGCATGCATACTTCTTTTTCTTGTCTCTTGCTTCCAAACAGACAGGATGACAAGAGGGTTCACTCTGCATATGGGTCTCACCACCTGAGCGCGTTTGTTTGAAGCGGAATGAATGGCATCAGGACTCTATACCAACTTTTGCACGAGTAGCACTGCTGCGACAAACTGAAAAAGATGACCAGCACATGATTTGGTCGCACCATTTTCTGAGGCGATAGAGCGTGACCATGGCATAGCATAGTTTCGATTGACAGTGATCGAGTCTCTGTCTCTCTCCCTCCCTCTCTCTCTCTCACCCACAAGAAGATTGCAGTGGGGAAAAAAAGGCGACTTCCAAACATGCACTTTCGCAAATTCAACAAGATGACATTTTTAATCGCACAAGCTGAAAAAAAAGGTTGCATATGCGACCAATTTGTTCACAGTACCGAGCCCTGGGAGTGAATCCTCGTTAGTCATCCACCATCTGTCTCTGTAGGGGGAGAGGCGGGGCCACTAGCATCCACACGCACACAGAGCGCAGCCTGGTACACACTTAAGGGTTTTTCAAATCTTCATAGATTGTTTATATGTTTATCTTCACAACCACCTAAAAATCCTGGAAAATCCTGAACTATTTGTCTTATTACATTTAATAGAAAGCTTTACTGTAGTAGCGTTTTTAATAAATTAAAGTTGAAGACTTTCAAAGTGGCCCTTGCACCCTTCGATCAGTTATCAGGCAGCCAACTCAAACTCATTTGCTGACACCCTAGTCAATCACCAGGCCACACCCCAACTTTTAAAGCCATATACACTCAAAGTCCCAGATACTACAGTAGAACTTGAGGATGGCGACCCTAAGCGGACAAAAATAATACCTGCACCTCATATGTACAGTAAATGTTATTGTGTTTAATGCATAATCAATTTTTATTCGATTACTATTAATCAATGGGATAACCACACTACTATAAAAATATTCAATAGCTGCAGCCCTACCTGCCATCACAAAAATAGTGGCAGAAGGAGAACTAATGTATCTCCCGTTGGGATACAATGAAAAGTAAAAAGAGAGATCGATTAAAGATTGCCAAAACACAAACACTGGTGGTCATGCAGTATTATAAATCCATATGTATAAACTTGAAAGACAGAGATTAAGACAATCAAGTTGACGGATGATCAGAAGGGCAAATCTAATCACTCATGATGTTTCCCCTAGTCCTGTAGGTGTCAGTAATGCGCATCATCGTTGTAGAAGAACCCATGGCGGAGGTCTTCTGTGTATCAGTTTCAACTGTCCATGCAGCCCTTTTCTGTTCCATTCCAATAAAATGTAATGGTATTTATTAAACCCAGCCAGAAGAGAAAACACCAGCGGCCGAAGCAAGACGCTTGCTTGGACTTACTGGATGTCGATGGGCTACCCTTGTATGAAGCCACCTCCTCACATGGGCTGTGCCTACAACAATGGCTACAGTATTGGCAAACAATGGCAATGAATTGGATTGTGCAAACGTGATTGATAAGTAGGTCATGTCTTGTTGTCACCACTTGAGGCATGAGCTCAAACAATTCAGCTCAACTCAACAGATCTGCTTCAAAGCTGCCTTTCTAAGATGTGCCAGACTGTCCTTAAAACTAATATGCAACAAGTAAATAAAATATGAAGCTCCTACTAGAGGTTAAAAAAAATTATTCCACTACTGTTAAAATGAGCAGATTACTGCAATGTTATCACATTTCCACAAGTAATTACATAACTGAAGATGGGCAGAGGCTTATTTGTACAAATAGAAATAATATTACGGGTGTGAATGTGACACTGTAGTTTAGAACAATATAAAAGGGGCTATAATGAAGAAAATGGTAAATGGACTGCACTTATATAGCGGTTTATCTATCACAGTACCCAAAGCACTTTACAAAACCTCACATTCAGCCATTCACACACACATTCATACACTAATGGGTGACTGCTGCCATGCTAGGCGCTGCCAGGCCCACTGGGAGCAAATTAGGGTTCAGTGTCTTGCCCAAGGACACGTCGACATGCAGACAGTTGGAGCTAGGATTCGAACTGGACGACCCGTGCTACCTACTGAGCCACAGCTGCCCGAAAAACAGTAAGAACAGAGGTAGACTGAGAACATAGACACACACAACACTGCGGGGCGCCCACACGGGAATCTTCTGGAACGGTCATCGCTAGAAAATACACAGTCTCCACAGAAGTTAATCTTTAACACTGCAAATGGAAACTGTTCATAGCAAGTATGGTAACACTCCACACTTTAATCCATCTGGGAGACAGTTAATGTGCTTTGGAGTTGATGTTTTGGTTGACAACTGAGCTCAAAAGGTCTCTGCAGTTAACTAGTCGATTTTAGGCTTAACACGAACAGGATTTTCGGGGGCGATCACAGAGTTTAAAAAAACGATAACCGATCACAAGATGAAGAAATCTGTCTATTTAAATGACCTGTTCATTTACTCTATATATTTGTGTACTTAATTGCTCAAAAAATTATATTTACAATAAATAATGTATCTTTGTTCATCTATTTATGCCAGTGAGGCATAGTGACAGACAGAACAAATGAATGGTCTTCTATTAGATGGCAGGAAGTAGATACAGTAATTAATGTATCCACTTTTTGTGACATTTTTGTTTGTTGGTGTGCCGTGAGAGTTTTCAATTGTAAAATATGTTCCTTGGCCCCATAAAGGTTGGAAATAGCTGCTCTAGTCAGATCGTGAATTCTAATCAGTCAGGTCAAACCAACATTACAACATGACAGAAATAATGGATGCTAACTTACTGTAATTAAATTACTTCACCCACGCCGAAACTTTAGAGCATGATTCGACAGAACGTCTGCATGTTTACATACAACTGTTAGTGCTAGCACTAGCTTCCTAGGTTACGTAACGTTTTTGTTCCCTGCTTGCGAGCCGTATCGTATTAAAAATATGTGAAGATACCTCAAGCAAGTCTTAAATGAACATCTCCTGTCCCGAGCACCGGTGACCACCAACACACGTTTTTCCCCATTTTGTCCTTATAATACAGTTGGTGTAATCCACTCTTGTCGTCGCCACGATAACGAGTGTATCCAGTCACATTTGAGTTGACAAGATGAAGCCCAATGATCGTAAAAAACGGGATGCGGTGGTATTGGAATACAAGATTTTACTGCAGTAGTCTGAAATAGTGCAAACGAGAAAGAGCAAATTTGTCTTGTAGTCTGATCCGGGCATTACATGTTGTCTGGGCAGCCGTGGCCCAGTGGTTAAGATCATCGCCTGCCACCGTGGCCCGACTGGACCATCTGCCAACATCCCCCGGACTCACGGCTGTGGTGTCCTTGAGTAAGACACTGATACCCCGAAATGCTCCCCGGACATTCAGCTGCCCCCTGCTCCAGTGTGTTCAACTAACGTGTGTGTTCACTGTGATGGGTAAAATGCAGAGAACGAATTTCGTGTGCATGCATGCATGTTCATGGCAATAAAAGGTGATTCTTCTTCTTCTTCTGTCCCACACCACCGACATGTTTCTTTTTTTAATAGCTTTATTGGCCGCCAGATATGTATAGTACTACATCAAAAGACACGCAACAAGGCTAAAAATAAACTAGCTTTTGGATTCAAATATACTGTGCACGATGGCGACGTGGAGTATATGTCTTTTGCGGAGCCCATCAATGACATCATTGATCAGATTGGCGAATTATGACAAAGCCGATCAAATCGGTGTAAACTCTACTCGATATACTCTGTGAATTGAGATAATTATAGTTAGTAGGCTTTTATTTGTTCCAGTGGCACCCAATGACTAGTTGAAACAAGGAATTTATTACAGTAGGGAACGATTATAGACTAAAAACATGAATTCCCTGCAAAGTTTTACAAATAAATCTAATGTGTTTTATCTCATTGATCTCATGCTGACGTATGTCGCACTATATAGTATCAGTCATAATTAAATCTGTTTGAAGCTCCCCCAAAGTCCTTTCACAGGGATGCTCAAAGGAACAAAAGCTGCAGCCTTTAAGTTGCTCCCGAGGGGTGCAGGCTGCAAGCTTTCAAACGTGGGTACCGTCAAGGCAGAGCATCAAATTCTGACTTGAGAAGCATTGTATGATCTTCGCACGAGGGGAAATATAGTGCAATGTAAATTTATAAAATGCCACGATCAATGCACAAAGAAATGTGCGCAAGTCAGACATACAGTGGAACCTCAAAAGTTTAACACAATCTGCACACCGGGAAAGCTGTCATACCTCAGATTTGTTCGGATTTGGAAATAGGAATAATAACAACCCAACAGCGGTTTCTATTAAAAAACTTAAAAACAATAAACCTCAAGTCTTCTTTCATGACAAATGATCAAGGCTGTAATGCGAAGATGATTTGTGTAAGAATCAATTCATTCATTTATTTTTAATGTATTTATTTTTAGTGGGATGGGGGAATCTCATAAAAATCCGGAAATTTATTTTCAGCGTGAGTGAAAGCTTGTGTGCATTTTGATTGGCTGTGAGCTGCGACGTTGCAACGGCATGATCGCAGCTAAAACAGTGGCCAACTGATCGGCCCCTCATGAAACCAGTTGCCAAACCATGCACACTGTGCGACAGTTCAGTCGAGTTCGGCCCCATTGGTCAGTCGGTGACGGCCTTAACGAGTACAACAAGACATCAGCCGTAAATTGAGTTACACTGACACAGGCATATGCTAAGGCACAACTAGATACAACAGCAACATTATTGCTATTACACACCTATTCACAGTTAGCTGTTCACAAATTCACATTTTGTTTTGTGCGGAACGTGCCTTCAGCTATTCACTGAAAAACTTAACTACAGCGGCTGAAATAAGTATTTAACGTGTCACCATTTTTTTCACGAAATATATTTCCAAAGGTGCTATTGACATGAAAAAGCATGTCAAAGTTTATTTAAGTTCATTTGCCATGTTCAAGTTTTTGCTTCAGCGACCACCAAAGCTGCATTCCGCTGGCCAGCCGGTACCCATCAGCTGACTTAGGAGTCCCATAGGCCAAAAAGGGCTGATAGGACTCCTTCTTCCCCTTGACGACATCCCTCACCGGTGGTGTCCACCAACGGGTTCAGGGATTGCCGCCACGACAGGCACCGACCAATTTACGGCCACAGCTCCGGTCAGCCGCCACAGCAATGGAAGCGCGGAACATGGTCCACTCAGACTCGATGTCCCCCGCCTCCCCTGGGACTCTGATTCTGATCGGAGGGGACATTCCTCCCAATCACGCCCTACCAGGTCTCACTGTCATTGCCCACATGAGCATTGAAGTCCCCCAGCAGAACAAGAAGAAGAAGAAGAAGAAGAAACACCTTTTATTGTCATGAACACAGTGGAACACACTGGCGCAGGGGGCAGCTGAAGCGCCCGGAGAGCATTTCGGGGTATCAGTGTCTTACTCAAGGACACCACAGCCGTGAGTCCGGGGGATGTTGGCAGTGGTCCAGTCGGGGTCTTGAACCTATGTCCCCCCCATGGTGGCAGGCGATGATCTTAACCATTGGGCCATGGCTGCCCATGGAGTCCCCAGTGGGAGCGCTCTCCAGCGCCTCCTCCAAGGACTCCAAAAAGGGTCAGTACTCTGAACTGCTGTTTGGTGCATACGCACAAACAACAGTCAGGACCTGTCCCCCCCACCCGAAGGCGGAGGGAGGCTACCCTCTCCTCTACTGGGGTGAACCCCAATGTACAGACGCCGAGTCGGGGGACAATAAGTATACTCACACCTGCTCGGCACCTCTCACTGTGGGCAACTCCAGAGTGGAAGAGAATCTAACCCCTCTCAAGAGGACTGGTACCAGAGCACAAGCTGTGTGTGGAGGCGAGCCTGACTATATCTAGTCATAACTTCTCGACCTCACACACCAGCTCGGCCTCCTTCCCTGCCAGAGAGGTGACGTTCCACGTCCCTAGAGCCAGCTTCTGTAGCCGGGGATCAGATCGCCATGGTCCCTGCCTTTGGCCACCACCCAGCTCGCACTGCACCTGACCCCTATGACCTCTCCCACAGGTGGTGAGCCCATGGGAACAAATAAAATAAATATAGAAAAATAAGAACAAGGCACAGTTTCTATTTACTCGCACAAGTGGCTACCGGAATTGGAGCAGGAAAAGGACGACTCTGATTGGCTGTTGTCTCACACATTCGCGCCATGTCAGACCGAGGAAATACACACACAGCTGATAATCGAGATCAACGAGAAATGTATTACAATATTCGATCTCGAGCATATAATTGCCGAGTCCTACTATCTGCCTTAAAGGAAATTTTGATTACTTAACTGACCATCTTGTTTGTTTGGTCTGGGTGTGTTGAGGCTATAGGCTACTATATGGCCCTGTGATGCAGACAGGGTGTCAAAAGCCTGCACCTGTGCCAAGCAGAAGGCTGAGCGATCATCTGCTGCTCACAGGCACCAAAGGAGCAACTTTGGGCTCAGAGTGGTTTAAAAATCATCTGCCCAAATAAGAGAGAATCTGGCCTCCAAAAGCCATTCAGTAAGGGTAATGTGCAAACCAGGGTGAAGTTGACATATTGCAGCACATAACAAAAGCTGCTCGCTGCCAGGGGGGCTCGCAGCACTTGACCCAATCGGGCTGGCGCTCCTGAAAGGGTGCCAGCTCCAATACATAAATGGCTGTCAGCTACCACACATGCGGAAAGCGAACACTGTGAAGCAGGGTGGCACAATGCATCCATGCAGGCATGATCCAAAAATAGAAAAGCCTAGGAGGAGCTGAGCCATTAGCGGATTCACACAGGAAAACCAATTGAGCTGGATTCATGCTTGGGAAAACATGAATACAGAACAGAAATGAAAAGAAGCACACACCTTATAAGTTTTAATTTACATCCATTATGTAAATAGCTCAAACAGAGCTTTAACAAAACATTGTACTGTATATATCAGTGATCACCAACCAATTTGAGGCAACACATTTAATGTACTCAGAACTCCTAAGGTGTGCTGGTGGAAATTATGCATATGCCATTTGACTTTACTAAAATAATACATCGTTCATCTATCTATGCCAGCCACGTAGTGACAAGACAACATTATTTGACAATAAATGCTCTCCTACTAGATAGAAGAAGGTACAATTAAGCTGAGTATGCATTATATACTTTTCTGTCATTTTTATGATGTGAGCCAGACTTCTGATGTAAAACTGTGCCTTGGCTCAATAAAGGTTGGAAAAAAACTGATGGATACGAATGAATGAATTAAACTTTGATGTTAGATGTATTATTTTAGACTGACAGCCAGCCACACATTGGCTCGCGTTTTACTCTTACATCTACTAGAAATACAAATTAAACTCACAAAAAAGGACCTGGAAAAGGTGTTTGTCTTTAAAAGAGAAAATAATAATTGCAGTGATGTGTTCTAGCGTTCGTGTTGCGGGACGTTCAAACTGTAGCAGCGCTGCAGCTAGCAAGCAGCGAACATTTTGGTCACGATTTTTAAACATTATTTCACCGGGGAACATCGCGGGGGCACCGTGCGGAATAACAGACTTGCGTTTATTCACGACTAAACGATTCTTTATTATACTGAGCAGCCGCTCAACGCGCAGTGGCCAGAGCAAAGTAGCCGATGCTAACCAGCCAAGCTAACTCGCTAGCCTGCCCGAGACAAAAGCCTTGAATGAAGAAGTTCCTTTGGGTGCGAACGCCAGCCAGGTGCCGCTGCTCTACTAGAGGGCTGATGAGCCAGGATTCTTTCAAACAGCCCGAACCCGCCCACGGTAATGTTTGGAAGGAACAAAAGGTGAGCTTACCCCTCCTGGTCCAGCTTTTCTTTCTTGTGTTCTGTGTTTGAATGGAGTGTTGTTGGAAGGAGGGCGTCCTGTTCCGGGGTCACATCCCTCCTGTCGGCTCACAGCGGCTCCACGCAGCGGTCCTGCTGCTTTGTGTAACGCCGCTCTTAGCCACTCGGGGCGCTGTGCAGCCAGCCCTGCCCACACTGGGCCCCTGGCTGGGTCTGAGACGAAACTATAAATACCCCCTGAAGAACACACATCCCAAAATATAAAAATGACTCACTGACATCCATGACAGATGATTAGTCCAAGAGAAAGTGAATTATGGTTATTTAATGCTTGAACCTCTTCTTTTCCTTTCAGCTTGTCCCGTTAGGGGTCGCCACAGCGTGTCATCCTTTTCCATGTAAGCCTATCTCCTGCATCCTCCTCTCGAACACCAACTGCCCTCATGTCTTCCCTCACTACATCCATCAACCTTCTCTTTGGTCTTCCTCTAGCTCTCTTGCCTGGAAGCTCCATCCTCATCATCCTTCTACCAATATACTCACTATCTCTCCTCTGGATGTGTCCAAACCATCAAAGTCTGCTCTCTCTAACTTCGTCTCCAAAACATCGAACCTTGGCTGTCCCTCTGATGAGCTCGTTTCTAATTTGATCCAACCTGGTCACTCCTCGAGAGAACCTTAACATCTTCATTTTTGCCACCTCCAGCTCTGCTTCCTGTTGTCTCTTCAGTGCCACTGTCTCTAATCCGTCCATCATGGCTGGCCTCACCACTGTCTTATAAACTTTGCCCTTCATCCTAGCAGAGACTCTTCTGTCACATAGCACACCTGATACCTTCCTCCACCCGTTCCAACCTTCATTCTTCACTTCCTGACCACACTCACCATTGCTCTGGACTGTTGACCCCAAGTACTTAAAGTCCTCCACCCTTGCTATCTCTTCTGCCTGTAGCCTCACTCTTCCCCCTCCACCCCTCTCATTTATGCACATATCTTCTGTTTTACTTCGACAAATCTTCATTCCTCTGCTTTCCAGTGCATGCCTCCATCTTTCTAGCTGTTCCTCCACCTGCTCCCTGCTTTCACTCCAGATCACAATGTCATCTGCAAACATCATGGTCAACGGGGATTCCAGTCAAACCTCATCTGTCAGCCTATCCATCACCCCTGCAAACAGGAAGGGGCTCAGGGCTGATCCCTGATGCAGTCCCACCTCCACCTTAAATTCGTCTGTCACACCTACAGCAAAGCCTCACCGCTGTTCTGCTGCCCTCGTACATGTCATGTAGTTTTCTAACATACTTCTCTGCCACTCCAGATGTCCGCATGAAGTACCGCAGTTCCTTTCTGGGTACTCTGTCATAGGCTTTCTCTTGAGCCACAAAGACACAATGTAGCTCCTTCTGACCTTATCTCTTCTTTTCCATCAACATCCTCAAGGCAAATAATGCATCTGTGGTACTCGTTCTAGCCATGAAACCATACTGTTGCTCGCAAATACTCACATCTGTCCTGAGTCTAGCCTCCACTACTCTTTCCCATAACTTCATGGTGTGGCTCACAGTGCAACCCACAGTCGCTGAATTTCCACCGGCACCCTGCAGGTTAACGGCTCCGGGGCCCATGCATGTTTTTGAAATGTGGGAGGAAACCGGAATACCTGGGAAAAACCCACGCAGGGACAGGGAGAACATGCAAACTCCACACAGGCGAGGCCAGATTTGAAACCGGGTCTTCAGAACTGTGAGGGAGATATGCTAACCAGTCGGCCACTGTGCTGCCCCCCTCACTTATTTGTCTTAAAAAAAGTAGGCAATTAAAATAAGCTTCAATTATTGATTGATTTTTGCTATTTGTCCATGAATAATGTGGGTCCACTGTAATTGAATATTGGCACATGCCCTCTTGTGTGGAGAACATGAAATTTCCATGTTCTGCCTGTGCTTGGGTCCTCCTGTTTTCCAAAATCATGTTTGTTAGTATAATTGAAGACTTTAATTGTCCATGGGTGTGAATAAGAGTGTTAATGCTTGTTTTTCTGTAACTTATGTGCTCTGTGACTGACTGGCAACCAGCCACTTCTTGCCAAAAGTCGGCTAAGACAGGCTCCAGGTCACCCGCAACCCTATAAGCGCTCTTGAGATAAAACCATGATTAACCTCCTTAATGAGTTGAATAGCTGGCATGACAAACAAAAATGAGTTGGGTAGGGCATTCTTCAGCGGAACTGGAATATGTTCATCCATTCATTTTCAATACAACCTTTTTGTTCAGAGTGCCTTACCCAGTTGATTTAGGGTGAAGGGCTGACTACACTCTGGATTGGTCACCACGTAATCACATAGCACATACAGAGACAGACGAGACAACTAATAACACTCACACCGTCACTCAGTGGAAACTGAACCCACACTGTTAGTATATTTCAAAAATAAACTGATAAACTGCCGACATTAAAGTGAGGCAGGTGTACTACAACGCCATCAGTGACTATGGGAATATGTTCATACTGGTAATTTGGCAGAAATATATGATACAAAGTTTATCCAAAACCAAATGGAAATATAGCCATCCATTTTCTGTAGCCCTTATCCACATTAGGGTTGGAGGTGAATCGAAACAAACACACATTCACACTCACGTTCACACCAATTGACAATTTAGAGTAAGAAAACAGAAGTGATGGTGTTTGGACCCAGTGGCATTTTTAAAACTTGTCTTAAAACCCAATTTTATTCTTTGGCTTTCAAGTCAGCATGAGACTGCACTGTTTTAGTGTTTTATTGTTTTTTACATCGCTATTAATGTATCGTTTTAATTTGTCCTTTGTTCATTTGTTTTTACATGTCTTATTTTTATATTTCCCATCTATCCATACATTTTCTGAGCCGCTTCTCCTTACTAGGGTCGCGGGCGTGCTGGAGCCTATTCCAGCTATCATCGGGCAGGAGGCAGGGTTCACCCTGAACTGGTTGCCAGCCAATCGCAGGGCACCTACAAACAAACAACCATTCGCACTCACAGTCACACCTACGGGCAATTTAGAGTTTTCAATTAACCTACCATGCAGACACTCTAACCATTATTTATTTATTCATAGTTATACTTTGTGTGCAGTTGTGGTTGTTTTAAAGTGCTCTATAAATAAAGTTGAGTTGAGTCTTCAATGAAACTAACATGCATGTTTTGGGAATGTGGGAGAAAGTTGGAGTACCAGGACAAAACCAACACAAGCACAGGAAGGACATGGAAAGTCCACACAGGAGGGCCTGGGCTGAATGGAATAATGTAGTGCAAAAAGAACAAGTACAATTCTGCAGAAGGTTACTTAGTCAAACAGTTAAATGTTTGACAGCACAGACATACGGAATAGAGCTATTTTTCAGAGACATAGCATCTTTGGCAGAGTGCAAATGCTGGCGTATCCTGATTTCTGTGCAAGTGCAAGGCTCGCTATGCGTGTTTGCTGATCTAGACCAGTCTATGCCAAGCTGGGCATTTAGGCACAGCGAGGGTGTGTCATTTGTCATACGCCAGGCGCAGTGGCAATTTGGTGGCAGAAAGTCGGTCTAAACTGACGCCTGCTGAGACCACATCTAAATGCTGGTGGAACTGGTCTCACACGATTTTTGTGAATTTGATCAGGGCACAGCCAGACAGATTCTGAGGTCCCCGGACATGTGTGGTGTCAGATGTATTCCATTCATAAATGTGTGAACAGCGTGTAGAAATCAATTCATAGAACCCATCCATCCATTTTCTGAGCCGCTTCTCCTCACTCGCGTGCTGTAGCCTATCCCAGCTATCATCGGGCAGGAGGCAGGGTTCACCCTGAACTGGTTGCCAGCCAATCGCAGGGCACCTACAAACAAACAACCATTCGCACTCACAGTCACACCTACGGGCAATTTAGAGTCTCCAATTCATGCATGTTTTTGGGATGTGGGAGGAAACCGGAGTGCCCGGAAAAACCCACGCAGGCATGGGGAGAACATCCAAACTCCACACAGGTGGGGCCGGGGATTGAACCCCGGTCCTCATAACTGAGAGGCTGATGCTCTAACCAGTCGCCCACCGTGCCGCCTCATCGAACCCATTATTATTATTATTATCATCATTATTATATTTTTTAAATCATCCCACTGGCTGGCACAGCTGTGGGGGGGATAGATATATGAGGTCTGCAGACATACCTTGGTCACCCGGAGTTTTCACAAATTCATTCTGTATTTATAAGGCTATCCGCTCACATTGTCTGTTGCGACACTGGCCAAGGGCAGTGACAATGCTCCAATCATGCACGGATCGCTATGATTACGCTTCGTCCTCCTCCATTCAGCGATATCTCCATGCGAGACTGTCATTGCAAACATTTAAAGGGAATGAGAGGAGCTGCTCTAATTGGCGGTGAATGAAGTCGGCTGTAGACAAACCCAGAGTTTGTCCTTTACGCTTCGTCCTCCTCCATTCAGCGATATCTCCATGCGAGACTGTCATTGCAAACATTTAAAGGGAATGAGAGGAGCTGCTCTAATTGGCGGTGAATGAAGTCGGCTGTAGACAAACCCAGAGCGGCCCAGCCAGCCCATTCTTGGAACCGCCTGCGTGCGCTGGTCGACTCATCTAACCTGTCCCTGGCACACAGTTGCGCCACCCGCCATGTCAGATATACGCCAGTCACGAAAATAGGGCCCCTAATCTCTGCAATGGCATCTGTCACATCCGTCTTAAAAATATAATCAAAATGAGACTATGCTATCAGTAAACAAGAAATTCAAAATCAGACACAGAATACTGCATTGTATTAAACATTTACTCATTGGTTTCAAACGTCTATATTTGATGAAATGAAATGATGTGTGAGAGTACAGTGTTTGGTTGCTGTGCACTCAAGCATGTGTCACATCATTTACAACTGGCAATCTAACATCTGTCCTTAGCACCTAAGAATGAAAAATAAATGTAATAATCCTAATAATAAACACATTTAGAATTTTATATGGTGCAACACAATTTAATTAACCTAAACTAAAGGCCTCGGTCCTGGATGACGCAATTAAACAATTGTTCCCAACTACTGGCCCAGCAAAGGCAACATGAACAGATATACAGTATCTTGAAAACGCCTTTAAAAATACATTTTTGTACAATATTCAACATTAGATAAAACACAAAGAAATCATACAGTATCTGACCAATTAATGTAGTTTTTGGTTACCTATTACTCCTTACTAATGAGGCAATCACTTTGGTAGAAACAGATGTCCGATTGTGTCCTTTTGTCTTTTCTGTCCATTACATTGTAATTCTAGTTCTAGTTCTTGGTATCCTTTATGGTCTGTTATCTTTGGCCAGAGAGTGCATCATCCAGTTGACCTTAGTCTTCCAGCTTTCTCGCAGAGCCTCGTTGAACTTCACTTTGAAATTCTTCAGTGCCTCTTCCTCTGATTTGCCCAAAGATAAAGAGTCCTGTTGAGAAAACAACAAAACATGTCATAATTATGATTCCCTCCCCCCTGTCATCAGCATCATTTATACATACCTTTAGGTACTGAATGTCCTTGAAGGAAGAGAGTTCGGGCAGTCCAGCTGCCTTCATCATCGCAAAGAGGTTGACAAAGAGTGTCCCATTCCGACACAGGATCTTATATGCCCGCTCGCAGTATTCCCTGAACCTAACAACAACGATGCATAGTTCTGTCACAAAACACAGAAACCCCAGTGAATATACAGACATATTACAAAAATAAATAAATACTATACCTCTCAAACTTCTCACTGTTGTTTGTTCGTCCTTGTTGGATCACATGGACGAAGTCGTATGTCAAAATAAAAGGTACACGTTCCCTGTTGATGCCCAGTTTGCGCTTGAAGTTGCCCAGGAAATGTCCAAAGTCAATGTGAAAGAGCTAAAGAACAGTAAAACAATCACTTAGAGATACTCAGGAGTTTAAACAATGACATTTTTTTGATAAATCTGACAAGATTCAATGTAATCAAAGTTTGTCTGTGAGCAGGATTGTGAAAAACCTACCAAAAACCTGTGCCTGGCTCTAAATTGCTCTACTGGGTACAATTCTAGTTCAAGATTAAAAATGACATTCACGCCCCCTTGTGGCATATTTCTTTCTTAGAATTAGTAGAGACAGAAAATACAATATGTAAATCTCACCTGTCCAGTTTCCCTGATCATAATATTGTCATTGTGACGGTCACCAATGCCCAAGATGTAAGTAGCTACACAGTAGCCAGCACAAGACAGCGTGAACTCCTCGATTGCTTGTTCAAGTTTGTCTCTGGTGAGGAAAAACAGCAAGAATGAGTGGGTTCCTAAAAACAATTTATGTGGATCCCCTATTTCAACACATTTGGAGACATTTTAATGTTATTATGAGTAAACTTTAGCTTATTTGGTAATATGTGTTAATGGTGAAGGTTCATAGTCCAAGACACCCTAAAACCAATCCCCAGCCAACTAATCTAAACAAATATTGTTCTTCACAAAATTGAGACAATTGGCTGGTGACCAGTCCAAGGTGTACCTGGCCAAAAGTGAGCTGGGATAGGCTCCAGCTCACCTGCAACCCGAAAGAGGAAAAACACTATAGAAAATGGATGGATGGATGAATGAAATTGACATTAATTTGCATGTAGGTCTGCTTATGATAGAACAAAAATGTCCATCATTATACATGAATCCCTTTCCCCAAAAGTTTCCAAAGTTCCTGAGCTAAACCTTTAAACATTTTCTGGATACGCACTCTGGATTCTTGGATTTGAGCCAGTTCAGCAGGGCATCTTTATTAAAGGCAGCAGTGGCGGCACTGTTGCTGTTATTTCGCTGGATATTGGCGATGGTATCCGAGTTCCTCACCACCTCAATGAAACCCATCTTGTTCCCAGTGGACAAGCACCCATATGGGATCATTCTGCGCTCAGAAGACAAAATCAGATACCAGTACATTCCTTCTCGAGGATGCTGTGCATACATATAAATAATACCTGTTGGTCCCTACCTGAGATCCAGTCCTTCTTTTTTCCACAAATTCTCCATGAGCTGGATCATCTGGAGGGTCAACATGTCTTGTCGAAGATCTTCATCATGAAGGAGTAACATAATTTAATTCTTCATTCTTCTTATCATGTATTTCCATGTTTGTAAGGCCCATGCAATGTTTTTTCCCTTCTTTTTTTGGTAACTCACCATCCCCATTCTTGAAGATGATGCCCACCATGTCTCCTTGAGTCCAAGGACTCTTATACATCAACCAGAGTGGTTTCATCTTCGAGTCCATGAATCTGCACTTGTCTGCACTGCAACAGTATACAACTTTTTAAATCATGAGGCAGAGATAAAATTGTTAATGAATTTTATAGTGACTTGTGGAGGCATCTATAACAAAGTAGAATCTCTATTAGTTACAGTCTCAGCCAATGCTGTGCGAAAGGTGTACTTCACCCTGGAATGCTTGCCAGTCCATCACAGCTATTTTAAGCTATGTGGCATTATTTATTGCCATTGCATTCTGACTATTTATCATTCTAAGATGCTGTATTCTTCGATTTATGCAAAGGGGAGAAATCAATGTAATAATAGATGGCTGCCTCTCTTACTGACATCTCTTAATGGGATAATTATTTGTATTAATCAACATGACGTGAGATTTCCTAGAAATAGCTGATGCGGAGTAGTCGTGCATGAGTGTTTATTTGACAATAGGCTTGACCGACTAGAAAATTGGAACACCTGTGCAGTCTAATCAGATCCTGTACAAGTGTTTTTTTTCTGGATTCTGCCTTGACACAGAGAGTAAGCCTCTGTTGCGCACCTCTCAGTTGGAAGAACCTCTGCAAACTACAACAATAACTAACACATTGTGAAATTCTAAACTTTATGCATGCTTGCGTGTGTGTGTGTCTGGCTCTAACCAGATTTCAGTGAGGATGACGCTGGGGTTGAGTGGTGACAGCAGGTTGGACAAAGCGTCCGACTCCTGTCTGATGCACAGCTTCAGGTCCTCAGCATTCATCTTCTGGGGGCCTGATTTGACAGAGTCACTGAGTACCTTCATTTTGCCTTGAGCCTCATTCTGTGCAAGGGAGGGGGCAAAATAAACATACTTCAATGCCTACCCATTGGGTTTTTGTTTTTGTGTGTGCAACTTTACATGTACTGCATGTTAGCACTAGTGTTGGGTATTTTTTTCCCCATAAAGTAGTGCATTACATATTCCAAAATTACTCGTTACTATCTTTTCAAAGCAATAATTGTAATCATTTCAAAGCAAAGTTGTATTACATATTATTGTCTGTGAGCTGAAATGTTCTGTCCTGTAATGTTCAAATTAAATTGGTATGGGTACACAGGGTCAAAAAGTGAAAGCCCAAACTACTGGCCCATTTGGCAGGTATTAAAATGGAACCTGGAGGATGTACTGTAGATCACATCACATCAGAATGGGCTAACGTCACATCTAATTACTACACTCTTCGCTGCGGGTGAAACCATTACGATCCTAAATTGTAGTCATTCACTCATTGATTTTGCACAGGGTTTGAGTTCTTTTGAAGATTGTTATATGACTAGTAGAGTTACCTGTTTTGTTAAAAGTTTGATGTGGTGGATGTTACCCCTGCAATAGGCCTCAAGAATCAGGCCAAACCTTAAGCTGACAGATGGGACGTGGATCTCTGACCTAAATTTAAGACACAATGTTCAGCCATCAAGACGAGACGCAAGTTGTTTCGGTGTGCTGGTGAACCGTGCCTCACCTGAGATGCCAAAAGAGATAGTGCCCGATCCTCCTGTTGAATATAGCCCTCTCGAGCAGGAACGTTGTGAGGTCGCAGTCTAGATAAGACTCGTATTTGAGGACCTGGACCAGCTGGATTAAATACTGCAGCAGCTCATCATCACTGTGGGCAGAGGAGGCGTTCCGCAAGTGAGTGTGTTCTTCATACATGAAAGACGAGCAACAACATGAACACAAATTTGACTACCTGAGCTTTCTGAGGCATCTGATGGTGAAAGAACGAACCGCCGGGTCTGGAAAACTGTAATCTAAGAGCTCCAAGGCTGGGATAGCAGGGAGCTCTGGCCAGTTCCTCAAAAGACTCACCATCTAAAGAGTCACAATGAATGTGAATTACTACGTCCACCAAGGAGATTGAATTCTTCAAAACATCCTGTCAACAGTTTTTCACATATCAACCTGAGTTTTCTCTGGTAATTCTGCCAGCTATGTTTCCTTTAAGCTATGCATTTACGTATTATCTGTCCAAACAAAGGCATGCAGTGATCATCCTATCTATCTATCTATCTATCTATCTATCTATCTATCTATCTATCTATCTATCTATCTATCTATCTATCTATCTATCTATCTATCTATCTATCTATCTATCTATCTATCTATCTATCTATCTATCTATCTATCTATCTATCTATCTATCTATCTATCTATCTATCTATCTATCTATCTATCTATCTATCTATCTTGTAGTTTATTATGCTACTTTATTGACAAATGTTTAAGATATCCCAAAACAATCCCTTGTACCTGGATGACATCCTCTCTCTTATTCCACTTGGTGATGAGGAGCAGCTTGGAAAGACTTTCAGGATAATGGTCCCGGACTTCCGTGCGAAGTTTCCACAACAGCTCCTTCTCATCCTCGAAGAACTCTGTGTAGTTTTTGTTGTCCATTATTTCTTTCAGCTTCATGTTCTGCAGAGATGCAAAAAAACAAAGACATAAAAAAAAACCCCAAAGCAGGCTAAGTATTTTCACATGTGAGCGATAAAATATAAAATATGAAGATGTGAACCTCTTCTTTTGTTGCCGCAGCTGCATCACCATTTGTTTCCATAGCACCTATCTGGAAGGAGAGTCAATTTAATTGACTGAATGAAATATACTTTAAATGAGATGTCAAGTGATTTTGATAACGAGCACCTTGTCAAGGGGAGGATAATAGAGCGGATGTGGTCGGATGTTCGGGAAGCGAATGAGAAGTCCAGCTACACTGTCAACGTTGGGATTCTTCTCAACTGTTCCCATCGGGTTCAACAGGTCACTTTTGTCATCTGTAAGAAAAACGTTATGTGTGATGTGTTTAATTGTGTCAGAAATGATGACATTTTCTGCAATGGACAGACTGTGTTAGACACATGAGCCACTCACACAAAATCAGTCTGAGCAAAAGATCATATAAAAGGAACAGTATACCCAAATTTACATTGTTCCTTGGGGACTTGATTATGTTTACTTGATACATTTTTGTTGTTGATGATTGAACATGATGAAAGATGCAATTTTTAAAACTTTGGCAGCATGGCAGTAAGTGGTTAGCCTCTTTGCCAGACATTGCTGAAGTTCTGGAATTCCGTTGTGGAATTTGCATGTTCTCCCTGTTCTTGCGTGGCCATTACTCTGGCTTCACCCCACATTCCTAAAACATGCGTGAATGTGAGTGTGAATGTTTATGTTTTCCTAAACAGATAGATGTTGAACATCCAGTTACTTAAACTTTACATACAGTACTGTCCTTATGCTGCCAGCTGACACGCACAAAAACATATAAATACCAGTAATACTTACAAAATACCACCAGGTAACAGTATCCCTCTGTAAACATCTTCCTGTTCCCCCTTGTATGTCTGGAATCCTCTATGTCAGTACTGTACTGTACTTTTACTTTAAGCTATTTCATTTAAGTGGTTAACTTCTCTCTCTCGCTCTCGCTCTCGCTTTCACTTGTATGACAATTATAATGTTACTTAAATCATAAGATGTGCAGTTAATAGTTTTGTTAGGGAAAGAGTTGGAGCCTGAAACAAAAGAACAAAACAATCTACATTATTTCCATCCATCCAGCCATTTTCCATAGCACTTGGCCTAATCAGAGTTGTGGTGAGCTGGAGCCTATCCCAGCTGACTGACGCGTGAGAGGCAGGGTACACTCTAAAGTGGTCGCCAGCAAACAGTAAGGCACATATAGATAAACAAACATTCACACTCAAATTCACACCTACGGACAGTTAAGAGTCTTTAAAGAACCTAAAGGAAGAAGCCGGAGTACCCGGTGAAAACCCAAACAAGCACGATGAGAACACGCAAACTCAACATAAGAGGGCCCGAGCCGAAAGTCAAACCCAGAACCTTTCGACTGTGAGCCAGACATACTAACCAATACCTCACTGTGCTACCATTACATTATTTCCGATTGAGAAAAATTGTTTTGAAATTAGAATGTCTTGGAAGTCAACAGGCGTCACATAACCGATTGTACTTGACTTTGGAGCTTCCGCTGCGTTATCAATTCAACAAAATAATCAGCATGAAAAAAATGCTATGAATAAATGCTTCATGTGTAATTACTGTAATTATAAATTTGATATTGCACTACATTGCTGTAAGTACCAGGAACAGATGGCCATGTGGACAATAGAAACTCGCCACTCTTTAGCTGGTCCTTGTAGTCAAACACCATGATGTTCCCCCAGGCTATTGGACAATCCTAGAAAAACACACAAAACAAAATATAGATTGTATTCCGTCAATAAATTAAAAATTCGTCATTGTTGTGTAGTATGAGCCATGTCTATAATTAGCTTTACTTCTGTTTGTCTTTCTAGCACATGTCTGTGGGACTTCTCTTCCAAGTAACAGAAGAGAGAAGTGTCCCAGAAAGCAGAAGCAACACTACCTGAGTCCATTATTAGTGCACCATGTTTGTGAGGCCCATGCTCAATGCACTGACCATCGCTGCAGCAGTGAGAACACTCTTTAGTATTGAACACACTGTATTGAACATGTGGTGGGCTTGCACTGTCAATGAAACACGGAAGTCTCATTGTACTTGTAAAAAGGATACGTTGATCATAACTATAGTTACAGGACTGTAGACTATAAATACAGTAAGTTGTGTTACAAATATAATGTGCCATTTACTGTTGTTTTAAATGATTCATATCCCTGACATTTTTGAGAAGCACATCGTTTCACAATTTAGTTTTATTATTACATGACTTAGGTCGATAAAGCAACTCATGAGGGCAAGATGTAGTAATATTGTGATGAGTGGTTAGTTTTACTTGACAGCTTGGCTTGACAAAGGGTGTCTTGACAGGTTGGCTTTTGTTTTTCCAATTACTCTTCACAGAGTAGTTACCAGAAAAGGGAAGTGAATTCAAACACAAACGGCATAGTGGGCGGAGGTGCCACGGAAGCTAAATAGTGTAAAGATGAATTTAGTATTCCCCGGAAACATTTGGGACCCGCATTTTCCTAATGTTGCAAAGTTGTGACCCACTTTCATAGAAGTTAGAAGGAATAAATAATTTTTTTTGGGTCTAAAAATTTCCTCTGAAACCATAATTACAGCATATTAGATTTTTAAATGAGATTTCAATTGAGTTTTCTGTACCACCAAAGGCATATTGCTTGCTATGAGGTCCGGCCAGCTAAAGGCTGAGCTGCACTGTATTTGTTTACATAGCAAACTAGTGGCTAGAGAACAAGGAAGTAACATTTCTTTTCACATTCCTACTATGTTCCGTGTGGTAACTTAATATGCCTCTGTACTGTTATGCAAAAAAATCAGAAATGGAATACAGTACATGTAATTTCTTTCATAAGCTGTCTGCGACCCACCCAAAATGGGTCCACGACCACCAGTTCAGGACGATTGCACTACACACAACACACGCAGACACAAACACCGACACACACACGCACGCGCGCGTGAGTGTGAACTGAGCTTCACACTCAAATGAAATACACTCACGCACAAATTGCAACTCACTGCTTTCTTATTCTTCTTTTTGGTGCCTCTGGGCTTCTTGGCCTTGTCGAAGACAGCATAGAGAGCGAAGCACAGGCGACTCATGCGAGGCAGGTCAGCCACGCTGATATCGAACTCCACCTTTTGGTCCCATAGTGGCTCGGAGCACACCGCCACCTCGGAGCTGGTCACCACCTTACAGAGCAGCTCACTGCCATGGAAGAGGCCAGCTTGCACCACAAGCTGGGGGGCATAAAAATGCATAGTGAGCGGTGGCAAACAAAAGTAATGCAATAATAGTATTTTACTGCAATTCAGTAATGTAATTACTCATAAATTGTTGTTAATTTGATATCTGTTAGTTTTTATTGTAATGTCCAGACATTGTCTTTTCCCCTCTCATGTCTCATGAGCATTTATTTTAGTAACTCATATATAATATAGATTTTTAATCTGTGTCCACAGAATTTTTTTTTATTTTTTTAAGTTTGATGGTGTAAAAAAAGTACCAAAGGGAATGTAATGTAGGTCTATTTATTTTTAATTTGTAATGCACTGTTCTGTTATTGTTGTCTTGTTAAATGTCATCAAACTTATTACACTACAATTCCACAATTGCTTTAGTGAAAGTAACTCAGAAGTAGTGTAAGCAATTCCAAATTCAGGGACAGTAATATTTTAATTTACCTAATGACTTCCAAAAAGGCAACACGGTAGACGACTGGTCAGAGCGTCTGCCTCACAGTTCTGAGGACCGGGGTTCAATCCCCGGCCCCGCCTGTGTGGAGTTTGCATGTTCTCCCCGTGCCTGCGTGGGTTTTTTCCACGCACTCCGGTTTCCTCCCACATCCCAAAGACATGCCTGGTAGGTTAACTGACGACTCTAAATTGGTAGAGGTGTAGGTGTGAATGTGAGTGCGAATGGTTCTTTGTTTGTATGTGCCCTGCGATTGGCTGGCAACCAGTTCAGGGTGTACCCCGCCTCCTGCCCGATGATAGCAGGGATAGGCTCCAGCATGCCCGCGACCCTAGTGAGGAGAAGCGGCTCAGAAAATGGATGGATGGATGGACTTCCAAAAAACAGTGATTAGTAATATGTGATGTACTGTATGACATTTTGGAAGCAACTTGCCCGCCACTGGGAGGGGACAAGGTCCTGCCATGCAGCATGGAAGCTTGTGTGACAGTGGAAGATTTACATGCTTGACGAGATGATTAAGCATTTCCTGTGTCACTCAGGCTATGAGTCAAAGGATGTACACTTCAGTACATGTAATTTCTTTGATAAGCTCTCTGCTACCCACCCAAAATGGGTCCACGACCCACCAGTTCAGAACGATTGCACTGCACACAACACACGCAGACACTTCACCCTTCAATACATGGCCACTTGAGTCAAAATCCAATAATGTGTGACCATTCATGTCCTGCCCTTTGCCAAATCAAGATAGGCCACATCTGTATAGACTAAATATATGAGCATCTATTCTCCCCTGGGGCTGTGTTTTCAATCATTTGTCTGCCAACAACTGACATGACTGATCATTATGTGACAGGAAACATTTGGCATGAGTCATAAAGCAGCTGCTGGAAGTGCACTTCCACAAGGCGAAGCAACCTAAACGGTAACAAAGTTAGTGTACAGTACAGTATGATGACACAGAGTCACCCATTAACAGGATTCCCTACGTGTGTTGTGGCTGGAAATATAAAAAAATAGATATGCAGTATTGCAGAATGGTAAACGGTGTAATTTTTCAACAAACAAGATGCGCTTTCTAAACGTGTCAACAATAGAAATGCAAGAGAGGGAGGGTTTTCTCAGAATCTACAACCCAGAATGAGACATCTAAAAGAACAGATACAGGCCCTCCCCACTTCCTGTTTTGAAACTTACCCAACCGCTATGATGAATTATGGGAAGCGTGTGGTTTGAACCAATGTATCTCCCCACCCCCCACCCATGTCATTTATATGTCAAACTGTCTTTTAGTACAAGTGAAATGGAGATATTGAGAAGACAAAGTGGGAGAAAAACCCACTTGGATGCAAACCAACCTTCATTCCTTCATCTGCATTGACTCGGCTTCCTTGCAGCAGGTGGATGTAGAAAGGCTCATGGATGGACCACAAAGAGGAGGTATTCTGCTGCATGAGCAAGTCAGAAGAGAAGGGAAATTCATTCCTTCAAATGTCTCCATTGTGTACAATAATATTGCGCAGAAAGCATGCATGTCATGTTGCTACACTATCCTGTTGGGTAGTAGTTCAGAAGATGGAAGTAAAAACAAGTATGTTTAGTAGAAGCTACAAGAACAGAAGAACTCTATCATGCCTTTATTTTACTTTACTGTGCAACCGTGGTGTCTCTGCATTTGTGTTTTACAGTGTTCTTCGCTATATCTCGGTTCGTCTATTGCAGATGGCTTCATAGCCTAAAAGATTCAAACTGTATAATAATAACCCCACAAAATCATTAAAACACATATTAAGGGGGATAAAATGCACATACATAGTGTACAGTACTGTATGTTTACGAATGTTTAAAAGGTGTTTAACGGTGTTGGTTCTATAGGGGGTGCTGGGGGGTGCCAGTGCCCCCTAACACTGGGCTTGGCCCCCCCATGACACCCCCACACTTTGCCCACACAACTGCTCTACAGTGTCTGTGGTTTCAGTCAAAGCAAGACATCAAATGTTAATTATTCACATTGTGATGCGCAGCACGTTTCAAGTGTGCCAAAGTCCACGATGTCCCAGTGGAACAACTGTGACGACGACCAGAAGAGTTAGAGAAGTGTTCGTCAAAGACGCCAAACGTCCGGTGCCCTCTTACCTTCTTGAGAGGCAGAGGAGGAGGTCTGGACAAGGAGCGACTCTTGCACACGTGACTACACATCCGCTCGTGCTCCTCTTGATACTTGCTGATGGTGGAGTGGTGCACCATGGTGAGATGAGGGTTTTGGCCAGTACTCAAACAGGAGAAAATGTACTGTGGAATAAAAGAAAAGACAAAAACTGAGGTGACTTTGCATAGAAGGACTTGAGGCACACTACATGGCACTATAGGCAAACTGAATGTGTGTTAATAAGCTCGTCTTAAAATCCCCCTGTCATCATTCATCCCAAGGACTAAGCATCATCAGTAGTTTTGTTGGCAAACGGTTTGAAACTTTCTGTGGGAATGAATAGAAAAATATGGGAATATAATTGGATTCAGGAATTAATGAGAAAAAGTAGAATCTATAACAGGGAACTCATAAGAATAAAGTTTAAAATGACTGTAGTGAAGTTCTACTACTGTAAATTAAAACACAAAAACAACAACCAAACAATTGAACACCCAAAATGCTAGGTTTTGGGTTAGGGGGTTTAGATTGTCATTAGGGTTGTTTAGAGTTAGGGTTTGATTCAAGATCTGCATCTCTCTCTCTCTCTCTCTCTGCATCCAAGACATTTATGCCGTTAAATGAAATAAATTGATTAAATCAAAGTAAAATAAGGGTATTAGTTTGCATGCATGTTTTGCATGTCCACCAAAAATGAAGTCTCTGCAACTGCTGTGAGCTTTTGGTCTTTTGAATACATTTGAATTTAAAAAAAAAAAAGTCGAATTTTGCATGTCGCCCGAACATAGTTGGGAAAGGCTCCAACACGCCCGCAACCCTAGAGAGGATAAGTGGTACAGAAAATGGATGGATGGATGTTAAATATGTTATAATGTTATATATGTTAAGTCTATATCTAAATATAAATCTTAAATTTAAATACAAATATTAAAAGTAAATGTTACATTTTATATTATATTTAAATGTTAAAAATAAATATTAAAACTAAATGTTAAATATATATTTAAATGGTAAACATAAACATCGAAATATAAAAATAAAAGTAAATTAAATGCTAAATCTAAAAGTTTTAGGTTGAACTAAATATTTTGTTAATATGCAAATCCACACTGCCAAGAAACGGAAGTAGCAAAAAAAAAGCTGTGTGTTTGTAGTGTCCAAAAAACATAAATTATTATTATTTACATTTAAATTTACATTTATGATTTATATATATTTAACATGTATACATATAGTTAACATTTATATTTAAGATTCCTATTTAGATGTATATTTAACATTTAAATATATATTTAGCATTTAGATTTCAGATGTAGATATAGACATTTAATATTTCGATTGAACTATAAAGTTGATTAATATTGTTCGAAATGTGCAAAAAAGTGACTCGATATTTCACACCAGGTTATTAAAAACTGTTTGGAGCTAAATGTGACAAAATGTTGCTGTTATTTTCAGTGTGAGCCTCTTTACTTTTTTTTTTTGTCCTGTTCGGCTGTTAGATCAAGCAGAATGCAGTATCTGTATCCCTTTTATGTCGGAACGGTTTTACTGTATCATAGTAGAGTCTTTAAGCTGCCGCTGTGGTTTCTGAGTATTATAATTGATGTTTATTGAGAATCAGAGTCGATCAGTCGAACAGAACAAACTTTCAAGAGGGGAGAGAGAAACGAAGACAAAAGACAAAGCACTAATTGTAAACAGGATGAGAAAAGTAAATCATTACACATCTACAACAATGAAGCATTATATGTGAGTGTTGTATGGGGCTGTAGTGCTACACCCTGTGAGGGAAGGACAGGACAAGATAGAACAGGACCAGGACAAGAGAAGAAGCATGCAAGACAAGGGTCGTGAACCCGGCTGTACAACTGAAGTGTGGTGGCCCTGGTGGTATTGACTATGTAAATTATAAAAGTCTATAGGACGAGAGTGTGAGTGAGGGGATACCCAAGCAATTCAAAGACACAGACGCCCTCCCAACCTGCAGGGCCCACGATGCAGCCAGTCCCCGCCCAGCCCGAGGGCAGGAGGGTGTCCCTTGTTTGTTGGAAAGGAAATGGCACCCCAAATGGGAGGCTGTTTGTTTGCTGTTTAGGTTAATGCAGTCCAAATCTTGTTAAGGCCTTAATGGATGCAGTTGCTTGCTGCAGTGCTGCTAGCTGGACTGATATGAGTCAAGCCTGCAGGTAGCGTCACTGGACTGTGCTGCCAACCAAACCTTTAATGGCTTAAAGGAAAAAACAGCTACAGTTTGACCCTACAATTTGAAATCGGTGGAACAAGATGGGTTGAAATGATACTATTGGTTTAATTTGTGTAGATATTTCGTTGACATACAGAAACTTTATTTCGCAGTTTAGCCAGTGGCTGGTTAAAAAGGAGGTTTATGCTAAAATATCTTACAGGAAGCCAAATATTATCCACTAAGACAACCAAAGTCCTAAAGTATATAAAAACAAAACAAATGAGACAAAAACACACAAACACAGCTGTTTGTTCCAAACAATTACACGTTAGCGTATGTCATTAGCTTATCAAACTTTCCAGGAATATGAGGACATTTTGATTCATCAGTCAATTTAATTTCTAAAATGTGTACTATGCAGTTTTAGTAGGCCTGTCTGATTTTAAGGTAGCTCAATTAGCAACATACACTAGAAAATACATCTATGACTTCAGCTTCTAGTTAAGAGCATCTAGGTTACTTGGTTCAGTTCTGCGTTATCTTAGCTAGATACTTAGCTTAGCAGCTAGCCCAGCTATTGTCCGACTTTGGTACTTACACTTTAGAGCAACTCTTCACGGGGGCCAGTAATCATTCCGTTTCATTTTGCGTCATTTATAATGTTTCATTTTGTTGAGATATGGTAATTGAGGTTGTTTGCATAAATAAATGCTGCTACCTGCAACCTACAGGTAACCTCTTTGGTAGGGCGTGTCAAAAATCTTATCACAAAAGTTAATCAAATATTGCGATGTTATATTGATATTATTACAGACCACTAAAGTGGGAGGTTGCGATCGAAACCGGAGATGCTAGCTCTCCTTAATGCAAGGAACTGTGTCTGTATATTATTTTAAAGCAACATTATTAAATATTGGTGCTTTTAATGCATTTGAATTTGAAAAGGGCTTTCGATTGAAAGACATACATGAATATATGAATAATGAACTCACTTTAAACTGGCACAGCGGGTGTCTCCCATAGATGAACTCCCATCTACCGTTGACCTGTAAGGTGTAGTCCTCTGGTTGTTGCCGCAGCGATCGGAAGACGGTGGCCTTCTTCTTCAGGGCGCTCCTCATCAGAGCCAGCGGCAGGTCCTTTGGCTCCTGCTGCACCATGAAGCTTTCCTAGCACACATTCATGTTTGCGTCCTACTCAGTAAGATTTTGAAGAGTTGTGAAGTGGCGTTTGTGATATGGGAGGGGGATTGCTAAAGATTTTCACATTTACTTGAAAACTCTCATAGCTTCTGCCCCAGCATCCCCTCACTATATTAGATAACATTCAATATGAACTCACATCACAAGCCTCAAACTTGATGTTGATAAAGATCTTGGTGTTTTGTGACTTGCCACACATTGCCAGAGAGCAGCATGGCTCCAAGTCACATGGGAACATGTATGCCATCCACTGTTGCCATGGTGATGCTTGCCGCCGCTGAGCCTTCTCCTCACAGAACGCTCGTATCTTGGTCCGAAATTCACTCACTTCGTGGTTCTTCTGGGCCTCAAACTCATGCAGACCTGAAAATAACAAACACAATCATCAGTATACCAGTTTGTCAGACTTTCAAGTCGAGTCTCAGAAGCAAAAAACTTCGCAGTCAGTCCTGTATTTTAGGTTTGTCTCATTTGCTAAATTTTAGAATAAAAAAACACACATAAACATTTATACATAAACAGTCCACATTAAACAGCATACTTTTTTTTTCATCTTTCAGGGGTTTGCTGGGGCAGCAGCATCTCAGTTGCTGATAGTGGCCAACTGGACAGCCTGATAAGGAAGCCCAGCTCTGTGAGTGTCACCCAGTGCGCGACACCATCAGAGCACGCAGCATTTCCTTCCATGACAGACTTCTCGATCCCATTATATCTGGACCATTTATTGATACATTTAAATTTTCTATCCATCCATCCATTTTCTGAGCCGCTTCTCCTCACTAGGGTCGCGGGCGTGCTGGAGCCTATCCCAGCTGTCATCGGGCAGGAGGTGGGGTACACCCTGAACTGGTTGCCAGCCAATCGCAGAGCACATACAAACAAACAACCATTCGCACTCACATTCACACCTACGGGCAGTTTAGAGTCCTAAATCAACCTGCCATGCATGTTTTTGGGATGTGGGAGGAAACCGGAGTGCCGGGAGAAAACCCACTCAGGCACGGGGTGAACATGCAAACTCCACACAGGCGGGGCGGGGGATTGAACCCCGGTCCTCAGAACTGTGAGGCAGACGCTCTAACCAGTCGTCCACCCTTCTGTATATTGTATTTACAGTAGTATTTATTATTCATGTACTGTTGTCATTATCTGACAAAATAAATATGTACATAGATAGATTTTTGAAGCTTTAATATGACTTTTCTAGTGTGCTGCTACTTTTAATGTAAAGCAATGTTTTAGGCCATTCTTTGACAACACAACATGCTACACTACACGCGTCTGACAGAAGCGTCACATAGAAACACACAAGTACTACTATTTCAGACAATACTTTTTAAACGAGTATTGCAGAGCTCTTTTTCTGCTGTAAAACTCTGACTGCAGACCTAATAAAGGCTTATTCTATTCATTCTATTCTATTCTATTCTAGGTTTAGGCAAGGTAAAAAAGCTGACTACTGTATAACTTTAAGTACGATTGTCAACTCTGGAATTCCACTCAGTTAAAAAAAAATCACAAATACAAGACTATTTCTGAATGGTGTCAGATCGTATTAGATATAGTACTGGGTCTATTTATCACGTAGGATAAGTTCCAGACCTGCCAACAATTAGCGAAAATCCGCAATCTAGAAACACCATATAAAAAAGTGAGTCTGCATGTGAGTGTTTGGGTGTAAGGTGCGGGCAACAGAAGCTCCTGCGTAAGTGTGCTCATTGTGTTTATGTGTTTTACTGTTCTATTAAGAAAAAAAAAAGACTTGGAGATACTGTACATATTGTACATATGCCACAAGAAAAACAATAAATCACCAGGGAAGCTATATGGGCAGTGAAAGTGAGTGTTGCTGACCTTTGCCAATCAAAAAGCTGATTTGGCTGTTGGTGAGTTTCTCGACACGGTCACCCTCCCTGGCCACCAGTCTCAAAACACCCATGAAAGGCTGCACATCACTTATACGCCTCGACTCCTCCTCCAGTTCCTCCCTTTCACCTGTCTGCTTGATGCAGGTGAAGACGTATGAGTCTGGATGACCCAGCGCCGTGAATAGCGCCTCCCCTCTGGCATTTTCCCAAACCATCTGGGGAAAAAAAGACAAAATAATACCTTCATTAACTCATAGGAATTGCAATTACATCACAGCAATCCCCAGAAAGAAAACCCAATACACAGCCTAGTGACTTTGGGCAGCATATGAATGATACAGTATCAGAGCAATATAGCACAGTAAATACCATTCATACATTTTCTTGTGTTTGTCTTCATTAGGATCGAGCTCCCATCTGATTTTGGGCAAGAGAAGGGGTACACCATTGATTGGTGCTCAGAAAATACATTATTTCCTTTACTAGTGGCCCCTGTTTTCATTTTTGTCAAAGCAAAAAAAATACAGAGGCTGCTCCCATTAGGCCCACACTCAGCAGATGTGGCATCTGTAAAATTGACGTTTACAGTGAGGAAGTTGTGGATTTATTCCATGTAGGACAAACAAACACGAGTGTCCAGTGAAATGAATAAAAAAGAAAAGAAAACAAAGGCCATTAGGCTATATTCTATTTATCACAAGACCCTAGTGAGGATAAGCACTATGGGAAATGAATGAATTAATCTTGACTCAGGCCCTCTTGTGTGGAGTTTGCATGTTGTTCCTGTGCTTGTGTGGGTTTTCACCCACATTTCAAGTTAGGCTCATCGAAGACTCTAAATTGTTTCCCTGTGTGAATGTGAGTGTAAATAGTTATTTGACTAAATTTCCCCCGCGATTGGCTGGTGACCAGTCCAGAGTGTACCTGCCTCTCGCCCAAAAAGCCAACTGGGATTGGCTCCAATTCCCCCGTGATATATACACTGCATATAAAAAGTCTACGCACTCCTGTTCTGATGCCAGGTTTTTGTGATATGAAAAAATTAGACCAAGATAAATCATTTCAAAACTTTTCCCACTAGTAATGTGACCTATAACCTGTGCAAAAACTTTTACAAAAAGAAAATCTTTTCCCACGAGTTTAGTAGATGTTGTTATGGTCCAGTGAAACTAATGTTGAACTCATCACCAAAAGAATACCATACCTACCTACAGTCAAGCACGATGGTGGCAGCATCATGCTGTGGGACTGTTTTTTCTTTCAGCTGGAACTAAGGTGGAAGGAATTCTAAACAGTTCGAAATAGCACTCAGTGTTAGCACAAAACCTTCAGCCTTCTTCTAGAAACCCCCCCAAAAAAAGTGCCGTAAAGCCTAGAACAGCTGAAATGAATTTGGTGTTAACCAGAAGCACTTTAAATGGGGGCAGGCGTGTGCTGACTCCCATTTAACTTGTTGACAATACATTTTCGCCGATCATCAATGCTCCAAAAACAATGGGTGGTACATCTTTACATTATAAATGCAACAGAGGGGGGCTGACGGTAATATCGCCCATATAAAAAAACCCTGTCCCTGCAGGTTATGTTTTATATATATATATATATATATACTCCCTGTGTGCAGTATGTACATAATGTTATTTAATATTATTTAAAAGGCATTTGTACAAATAAAGATCTACTTTCTGATTTACTCCTTACCCCACATCTCGTACTCTCTGCAGAACATAAAATAACGCATTTTGTTTTAGTTGATTTCATGTTATATCCAAATTAGTTTACTAATCCCTGCATGGGAATTCACTTTCGACTATGCTGTATATTTCGATAATAACTAGGAACCAAACAACAAAGTCTTAGGATCTTCTGGCAACAATCACTTTACTGTTCTTAACTTCATCCATATTGTCATAGCCAATACTTGTTTGATAAAAGATACAATTTAGAAGAGTTAATAAAACGGCAATGCATTTAGACGCTGTAAAAACATGCAGACTAAAATAAGGAGATGATTGTTTGTTTTTCTGGGTATGACACATTCACACTAAAACACTGAAAAGGAAACTCGATGAGCGACTCTTTGACCCTGAAAGTTCTGGAGCACTTAAAGAAAAAGGACCGGGGAGTCATTTCTTTTCTTAATCATCTTAAAAGCCTCCAAGAGTATCATTACTAAACACAGCTAAATCATACTGTCTGAGGTGGCAGAGCGGTTGGCATGGAAACAGCACATTCACATTCATTCATAAGGAGATTGGCAACGGAGCGGCCAAGGAGAAATGTGGCTTCTATAAAATTCAAATTTGACGTTTACACTGTCGATGATTCAGCTTATTTGATTTTTATAGAGATTGTGGACATACATCCTGCTTATACTGTACTGGTTTTGGTAGCCATACCATCTTGATGCTCTTGATGGTGTCCTTGTGAGACACTGAGAATGTGAGGTAGATGCCAGTGGGCAACAGGAAGTCCATCCTGATGCCTTGCTCACCCTCCCGCTCCCACTCCTCCTGCATCCCATACTTCCCCGGGGGCATGGTGATGACGACGGCCTCTCATTTACTGCCAGCTCCTCTGCTGCTGCTCACCGCAACACAAACATCCATATTGAATACAGTATGGCCACCCTGAACACATGCAGATGGTTTCATTGTCATAACATGCAGCTTATTATGTAGCTACATGAGAGGGTCAAAATATTAGAAAATATTTTGAAAAACAGCTGTGCAGTGCACTTGTCCATTGCAAACTGCAACCACAACATCATCAATCAATACTTCACTGAAATTCAGCGTTACAATATTATCTTTGGACTATTCTTGATTGCAAACGTGTACCTAATGAATTGTCCTGTGAGTGTATACTGTACCACAAATCTTGGGGTAAGGAATTACAGAGTAACTCATAATACAATATTATCACAATATTTTTTTTCTATAATACTGATACAGTAGTACCATAAGTGTCATGCCAAGTTGCATTAAAAAAAAAACAAAAAAAACAATTAAGAGGTATTCACAAAATAATTATCCATCCACTTCTCCATTTTCTATAGCGCTAATCCTGATTAGGGCTGCGGGTGAGTTGGAGCCTATCGCAGCTGACTTTGGGCAAGAGGTGGCGTGCAACCTGGACTGATCTCCAGCCATTCGCATGGCACATAAAACGAAAGCTCAGTTAACATCATCAGACAACATAGCCAACACTTACTATGCATATACTGTACAGGTGCATCTCAATAAATCTGAATATCATAGAAATGTTTATCCAGGAGTTCAGTTAAAATAAAGTGAAAGTTGTTGGCGTCCAGCCTAAAACCTCTTATGTCCAAATTTGGAAACAATACAGATTAATTAAACAGGCCAATTCCAATGTAATTTCTATTTACCTATTTTCTACAGCACTAATCCTCATTAGGGTCAGGGTGAGCTCAAACTAGAGTCTTCACTGAACCTAACATACATGTTTTTGAAATGTTGGGGAAGCTCGAGTAGTCCAAAATAAAACACAACACAAGCATGGGTAGAACATCAATCTAGTTGTATTAAAAAAGGATCGTAAGAGAAAACAGTAAAGCAACATCGCGCATCAACGATGAGGATAGTATCACAATACAGTGTTTGCACTATGTATTGGGGAAAAAAACCATCTATCTATCTATCTATCTATCTATCTGTCTGTCTGTCTGTCTGTCTGTCTATCTGTCTGTCTGTCTGTCTGTCTGTCTGTCTGTCTATCTATCTATCTATCTATCTATCTATCTATCTATCTATCTATCTGTCTGTCTGTCTGTCTGTCTATCTGTCTGTCTGTCTGTCTGTCTGTCTGTCTGTCTATCTATCTATCTATCTATCTATCTATCTATCTATCTATCTATCTATCTATCTATCTATCTATCTAACTAAAGTTGAAGATTAAGTTGTTTCATTTAATTGTTGAAATTCACAACACATTACCAAGTTATTAAGTGTGACATTCAACAACAACAACTTCAATATTTTAATCAGCTGTCTTAATAATGTAATGTAAATAATAAGAATTGTTATTTCCATCACTGCTTATCCTGGTTAGGGTCGCGGGGTGCTGCAGCCTATCCCAGCTGACTTCGGGCGAAAGGCGGACTACACCCTGAACTGGTCGCCAGTCAGTCGCAGGGCACATATAGACACAGACAACCATTCGCACTCACATTCACACCGTCACTGAGTGGGAACTGATCCCACGCTGCCCGCACCAAAGTCAGGCGAGTGCACCACTACACCATCAGTGACTAGAATTGTTATGAATGATAGTGATTGTTATATTGTTCCAACGACATGCATACTGGTAGACTGTAAAAAGGATGCAAATGAAAGGCATTAAAGAGGATGAATGAAAGGGATTAAAGAGGATGAAAAATGGAAAGGCAGTTGGTCCTGATGACATTCCTGTAGAGGTATGGAAGCATCTTGGAGAGGTGGCTATGGAGTTTTTAACCAGCTTGTTCAATAGAATTATAGCGCGTGAGAAGATGCCTGAGGAATGGAGGAAGTGTGCTGGTGCTCATTTTTAAGAACAAGGGTGATGTGCAGAGCTGTGGGAACTATAGAGGAACAAAGTTGATGAGCCACACAATGAAGTTATGGGAAAGAGTAGTGGAGGCTAGACTCAGGACAGAAGTGAGTATTTGCAAGCAACAGTATGGTTTCATGCCTAGAAAGAGTACCACAGATGCATTATTTGCCTTGAGGATGTTGATGGAAAAGTACAAAGAAGGTCAGAAGGAGCTACATTGTGTCTTTGTAGATCTAGAGAAAGCCTATGACAGAGTACCCAGAGAGGAACTGTGGTACTGCATGCGGAGCTCTGGAGTGGCAGAAGTATGTTAGAATAATATAGGACATGTACGAGGGCAGCAGAACAGTGGTGAGGTGTGCTGTAGGTGTGACAGATGAATTTAAGGTGGAGGTGGGACTGCATCAGGGATCAGCCCTGAGCCCCTTCCTGTTTGCAGTGGTGATGGATAGGCTGACAGATTAGGTTAGACTGGAATCCCCGTGGACCATGATCTTTGCAGATGACATCGTGATCTGCAGTGAAAGCAGGGAGCAGGTGGAGGAACAGCTAGAAAGATGGAGGCATTCACTGGAAAGCAGAGGAATGAAGATTAGCAGAAGTAAAACAGAATATATGTGCATGAATGAGAGGGGTGGTGGGGGAAGAGTGAGGCTACAGGCAGAAGAGATAGGAAGGGTGGAGGATTTTAAATACTTGGGGTCAACCGTCCAGAGCAATGGTGAGTGTGGTCAGGAAGTGAAGAAATCGGTCCAAGCAGGTTGGAACGGGTGGAGGAAGGTGTCAGGTGTGTTATGTGACAGAAGAGTCTCTGCTAGGATGAAGTGCAAAGTTTATAAAACAGTGGTGAGGACAGCCATGATGTACTGATTAGAGACAGGGGCACTGAAGAGACAACAGGAAGCAGAGCTGGAGGTGGCGGAAATGAAGATGTTGAGGTTCGCTCTTGGTGTGACTAGGTTGGATAAAATTAGAAATGAGCTCATCAGAGGAACAGCCAAGGTTCGATGTTTTGGCGACAAAGTTAGAGAGAGCAGACTTCGATGGTTTGGACACGTCCAGAGGAGAAATAGTGAGTATATTGGTAGAAGGATGATGAGGATGGAGCTTCCAGGCAAGAGAGCCAGAGGAAGACCAAAGAGAAGGTTGATGGAAGTCGTGAGGGAAGACATGAGGGCAGTTGGTGTTCGAGAGGAGGATGCAGGAGATGGGCTTACATGGAAAAGGATGACGCACTGTGGCAACCCCTAAAGGGACAAGCCGAAAGGAAAAGAAGAATTGTGATATTAAGACTATAGAGATTCTGTGATGTATTCCTGATGATGTATATGTAATATCATATAATTGTTATATTTTCCATCGATATGACATAGCGATCGACAGTGCTGGGGAGTAACTATTTACATATAACAATATAGTATATAATTTAATTAAATTTTTTTAATTACATTATTCAGAGAAAATGTGTAATTTAATCACAGTTGCTTTTGGAAATTTCCATGATGACAATTTTAGTTACATTTCAAAAGCAGCCGAAAAAAACTCAGATTTCTTTGTCGTATCACTTCCTCCTAAAGCTGTCGCTTGTGATTGGCTCTCTCTGGTCATGTACCATTCTGCCGTAGTCTCAAAAATGACATTTTCCAAATATAACCACAACGCTCCATTTTGTGGTGCGATCAATTAGTTTGTCTGAGATTTTGAAAAGGTTAGACTCACTGTTACACTTTTGAATACATAAAATAACATTGACTTTTGAACAGTTTCATCTTGATAATTTTGGACTTTTTATGGAACAATCACTTATCTGGTTTGTCATATGAAGCGATATTGTCGAAATTGTGCAAATTTGTCATTAGGTCAAGATGGTATGGTATGGTCGGTTTCCACATGCTGTGCACATTTAATCCAGCAAACACATTTTTTTAATTATGCATTTACATTTGATTGTTTTTTTCAGTCTATTATTTGTGTAAATAACAAATATGTGATTAATTGCAAAATAATGATCTATGGTTTTAATTCACATTTTTAGTGAACGCTTCGTAGAGTCCTGTTGAGGCCTTCATTCAAATTTAAGAATAATAATCGAAATGTAATGAAACGTAATTACTTATATTACTTTGGGAAAGTCATTGAAATGGTTACACTACTATTAAATTGTCAACATGGTAACATACTGTAATTGTTAACAACTACATTTCCAGTCATCTTCCCAACACTGGCGATTGATACATACGCGATAATACGATATTATTGTGACAGTACGATAATACATCGATTGCGTGATATGTTGAACAAACTCATCAATGCTACTAATATTTGTGTCACTGACGAGATTATGAAAACAAAACATGAATCAAATAAATGATTAAATATTATATATATTATTGATGAATAATTGCACCATTATCATAGAACTAAAGTCCAATTAAAAGCTGGTCTTATTATTTGATTTGATTTTACAGTGCCAATCTTGACAATCAATATTTGATTTGAGCTGTATCAAAAATGTATGGTAATCATGGTGATAGGAAAAACATGCTACCGCGACATTCATTACAAATACAATGTGGAAGTGTTTTTGGAAATGTGATGGTGCGCTTCCAACACATCAATTACAATGTTGGTACACGCATAAAGTAATTCTACACTATTGATTTGGGTAAGGGGACACTTGCACCGTGTGGGGCCATATAAAGCCACACGAATGCACACTGTACTGTATGTTCAAAGGAGCTGCAAGTGTACAGAATGTAACGTTATTCTGCAAGGAAACCATCTTAAAGCACAAGTTCATTCTGGTGTTAGTCATGACAGTAAGAGGTGCGAGGTGCGGAACGAGCGGAAAACACTTGCCTGCGAGAGTCCTACACGCCGGTCATCTGTCTCTTCGTGGGATTGTCACGGAGAAGATGGAGGCTGCTGAACTGCCATCGAGGACACTAATCACGCACCGTCAGGCGTTACAAGCAGTGCATGGGGTTCAGGCCAGGGGCACGAGAGTCTGTGGGCGCCGCCGTGGAAAGCGTCCACGATGGGATGTGGCGTCCACGCGGACTGAGCGGCTGCGCTTTGCCACGCAGGTGCCCGCGGCCAAGGGACCGTCTGACAAAAGTCAAACTTCCTTTGCACGAAAACAAACGCCTGCCCACCACCTGAATTACAGTAGTTGTTGATTGATGGAAGTCAAAACACACATAGAACACATAACATTACATTATATCAAAGGAAACTATCCCAACATCCATTAATAAAAAAGAGAATAAATAATAATAGAAAAACTAAGCGATATTATTTTGTATTTTTATTATGCACAATATCGTTACCCCAATTCTTATTAGCTGGATTCTAACTCTTGAAGTACACGGATTGTCAACTTAAAAAACAAAATTCAAATGTCATAAAAATAAAACTGTAAAAAAAGAAAAAAGGGTACTTTATGGTACCAATTTATCAGGTTAAAAATAGTGATTGTCATGCTTGAAATGAACCCTATGTAAAAAATATATATATACATATATTGACTGTTACTTCAAGGATCCAAAAGCTCCAATCTGTTGTCGAGCGCAACACTTGAATAATAACCTAATATATAGTTACAATAGAGACGGATGTTTGAAACGTGTTTCCTTGAGCTCGTGTCACTGAACCAAGTCCACCTCTCTGTCAGGGTGATTGTTAAATGCATCTAAACCTGTGGTTACAATTCATACATACTGTGTAACGACCTACCTTAAGCAAACTAGATATAGCATATACTAATGCAATTAATATTTGTATGCTCATCTTTATGCACTCCTCACTGGATAAAATGTTTTCTGCATTCAATTTTATAACCTAAAATCTGTGGCAAATTTTTGATTTTTAATGTCAATGTAAGAGTAGCAGTAACACATATAACTGTCTGTTTATCAGTCAGTATGGTCTGGTGTTTATGTGCACTTTCTTGTTGCAAAACAAAATGTTTGTGAAGGTACTTTAGACCAGCTGGCAAAAAAACTAAACAGGAAGTGACTGTGCAGAAGAGAAACTTTTGGTCAGAGCTGCAGTAAAAGTATGAACCATGTTTCCCAGCCTGCAAGATGAACATTAAATTAGCATGGCCAAAAGTGATTCTACACTATCGTGACCTAAGGCAAACATACAAAAAGGCTATGCAAAATAGCTTAAAACGTCACATAATGTTATTCTAATCAAGTCTCATAGGTGACCCTGATTGCTAACAATAAATATCAAAATCAAAATAATAAACAATCATGAGGGCAAATGATTATTTCTGACTGAGTCATAACTGTAAAGTTTTGAAAAATAGGTAGATATCCTTGCTGATAATGTTGAATTGTATTGAGAGTAATATAGGCTTCAGCACACCTGCTACTCTAATGGGGATAAACAATATAGAAAATGGATGGATGTATTTACATTTAGGGCCACAGTGGTACTATTCCCCAAAAAATTCCAGTAAATAAAAAAGTGTGGACATAGGATCAATTACACAGTACAGCAGACAAACACTGTGGTGAAAGGTTTTCATAGCCCTCTAGCGCCTTGCTAATCCCAGTGTCCAAATCTAAATGAAAACGGTTTGATTTTAGTTGAGCGGTTGTGATTACGGTGGACGACTGGTTGGAGCGTCAGCCTCACAGTTCTGAGGACCCGGGTTCAATCCCCGGCCCCGCCTGTATGGAGTTTGCATGTTCTCCCCCGTGACTGCGTGGGTTTTCTCCGGGCACTCCGGTTTCCTCCCACATCCCAAAAAGATGCATTAATTGGAGACTCTAAATTGCCCATAGGTGTGAGTGCGACTGGGCAGGGCACATACTGTTTGTATGTGCCCTGCGATTGGCTGGCAACCACTTCAGGGTGTACCCTGCCTCCTGCCCGATGACAGCACGCCCGCGACCCTAGTGAGGAGAAGCGGCTCAGAAAATGGATGGATGGTTGTGATTACACTTACTGCAAATGAACGTCCTGGAATTTTATTGAATTGAATGAACATTTCAGATCAGACCCCCAAAAATCACAGCGATCAGTATTGTCAAAATGTTACTAAAAGAAATACACTCCCTTCAAAATTATTGGAACAATGAGACCAATTCCTTATTAAAAAAATAAATAAAATAAAAACAATAAAAAGTTGAATCTGAGACTAGAGATTAATATTTAAATATTTATTTCCAGATATTGTATATACATCTGGCTGGATCAGCCTCTTTAGGTTACTGATGGTTTTTTTTTTTGGGGGGGGGGTTGAGGGGAGTGCCTGCTCTATAAGGTGTTTATGCATGCTCTGTAGGGTTTAACTCTGGAGATTGGCTTGGCCAGGCTATAACCTTTCAAATCTTCCCCATTAGACTCCCTGTTTTGATGAATGAACCCATCCCAGAATAAGCCACAAAGGCCCAAGCCATTACCTCCACTGAGTTACACAGACAAACACAGATCTTGTAAATCATTGAGATATCCTTACTTTCTCCAATCTTTAGCCTGAGATTCGTTTCTGTACTTTTTGGAAAATTCCAAATTTATTTTCTTTGCATTAAATCCGGTAACAAACCAACGGCAACTGCACAATACCTTTTCTGTGTTTACTGGCGGCAACAAATGTGAAAAAGATTCAATAACCGCAACTCAAAATAAAAACTCAGTTGCATTGTATCTACAGTTAGCAATTCCCAAAAGATCCTTTTAAGAGATTACGGATTTGGAGAAAGGAAGATTATAATGTGAAAGAATTCGCTCAGACCAACAAATATATGCATGTTACAGCAGATGTCTTTTAACTTTATTTGTAAAGTGTTCCCAGGAGTCAAATTGTGTTTTCCTGTTATTCTCATGATTTAGCACCTGACATTGATGGCAAAAAAGGTCAAATCCTGCAGTTTTCACAAGACGCTGTGCCAAAATAATTTTAATTCCACTGTTTGTTTTTATTGAAATATAATCACAAAAATTCACAAATACCACCAATGTAACCATCACATTTTGATCGTACACATTCTTCTGCGAGTACACATAACATATGTGCAAGCTGAGGTGACAAAGTACCGTACAATTTGTAATAAAAGGCCATTCATGTGTAATACATGTGGGCGTGCTCACGAGGGTACACAGTGGTACAATAATTATAAACTGCCAAAGAAAGAAACAAATGAATGAGTATTTCCTCAAATAGTGGCAAGCACTGTTTAAACTGCAGAGTACCAGGTGTTTATTAGAAGTAAGTGGTTTATTTAGAGAGAAAGACCTTATATAATATTTTTTTTATCATATTAATGATGTATTTTGGCGGCACGGTTGCAGACTGATTAGAGCGTCAGCCTCACAGTTATGAGGAGCGGGGTTCAATCCCCGGTCCCGCCTGTGTGGAGTTTGCATGTTCTCCCCGTGCCTGCGTGGGTTTTCTCCGGGCACTCCGGTTTCCTCCCACATCCCAAAAACATGCATTAATTGGAGACTCTAAATTGCTCGTAGGTGTGAATGTGAGTGCGAATGGTTGTTTGTTTGTATGTGCCCTGCGATTGGCTGGCAACCAGTTCAGGGTGTATCCCGCCTCCTGCCCGATGACAGCTGGGATAGGCTCCAGCACGCCCGCGACCCTAGTGAGGAGAAGCGGCTCAGAAAATGGATGGATAATGATGTATTTTCAGTTTTCACAAATAGAAGTTATACTTCAAATAATTCATAATGTAATAATGTATTTAATATTACATACTGTATATAGAAAAATAGATTGTTCTATATTGAAATAGGTACAGTTTGCTGTAAAAAAAACTAATGCTTTTTGTCACGTGTTAGAACTGTCTGTATGACCTGAAAGTAGAATATAGTTAAAATTATCTTTAGAAAAATCATCCCTCTCTTATGTAATTCAATTATTCAATTCAATTATTGTTTTAAAACTTGTCACTATGTGACAAAAAATAGCCAATGAGAGACTGTAGAGGCAGAAGGCGTGACCGAGGGGTGTTGTCAATCATTTGCACACGCACACCGTGCACACGCAGCCTTGCGGAGACACATAGCAGACTATTATGGTTTCTTGCCTTGATTATTTAACTCCGATTAGCAACAACAGTTAAAAAGAAGGAATTTGAGAGCTCTCGAAACAAATCAAGGGTAAACATATGTAACAGTGATGTCCTATATGCGGACGGCTGCATGGTTGGGCTTGGAGAATAACCACAATTTTCTCCGGGTACTCCGGTTTCCTCCCACATCGGTAGGTTAATTGAAGACTCTAAATTGCCCATAGCTGTAAATGTGAGTGTGAATGGTTGTTTGTCTATACAGTATGTGTACTGCGATTAGCTAGCGACCAGTACAGAGCGTTCCCTCGACGGAGCCGGGATTTGAACCCCGGTCCTCAGAACTGTGAGGTTGATGTGCTAACGACCATGCCGCCGTACAGTATGCAATCAGGTGTTTTTTGGGGTATTTTTGCACTGGCTACTGGTGGCCTCTTGTCGTTACAGAATGCAGTAGATTCTTGGCAGAACACGGACACTCAGACCCATTCATAATGTATTTTTTTTAAATCATCGTTTTGAATTTTTTAATTGATTTCGTTTTCTGTGAGAAACCATATGGAGATAGTCAACAGATGCTGAGCTAACTGGGTTAAACAATAAATGGAGTTAAATAAATAAAGTAACAGTTTAGAACCTAGCCAAACGATTTATATATATATATATATATATATATATATATATATATATATATATAAAAACATTGATTGATGTGAGAATGTCTGTGTCTAAATTAACCAGAATATTAAAACTTTTAAGATGAGTTTCTGGTACAAACCCTGCGGTAAATAACACTTTTTACTTCTTTTTAAAATAGTCTCTATCTTTACTATCTAGAGACTTGTGAGTGATGTCAGTGAGGTCTATATATTTATCTTCTGAGGTCTATATATATTTTTTGCAAAGATTTAGCAATCCATTAACTGGTTCTTACTTGCTGGATTATAGTTGCTTGACAAATTAACGCAGATTCACTTATGCTGTTGAGCATATGGGAAATGACTGATGTCATATTGGAGTAAAAACAGGCAAACCACTTGCTTTTAGAGTTTTTTAGGTAAAAAGGTGTTATTGATGTAGTTTGGTTTAATATTGTCTTTACTGCTCTGTCCACTGTGGTCCAATGGGGGAGTCAGAGTACTCTCTAGTGAAAACATCATGCAACAAACACTAAAAACAGGACTGACAAAAAAAACGCCACCATTAATCCCTTCTTTTAAAATCTTTTCAAAATATAAATAACATTAAAAAGGAGTTTCAGCCGGCAACATGATCTGACCTCAAGCAGATATGCGGCTTAGTGAGTTCCAAACAAATTGAGGAAGGTTGATGAATTCATACTCACAGTTGATGTGCTGTCATCATGTGGTCAAATACATGAAACTCAGCAGAGGTGTTGACTTGGACACCCCCATGTATCACCCCCAACTCGTTTTGTGTCAAAGACAGAGTGAAGGAAGAAGGCTTATGAATGTAAGAAAAAGCATGTCTCTAAACGTTGCAATACAGGGAGGTCCCATTTCCATGATCCATAGATGTTCTGTAAATACAGGTGTTTCACCTGTGTAGTACTTCCTTCCATCTGTGTTTATTATATTTTCCTTCTGTGCGTATGCAAAGTAACAGAAGGAAACAAAAAGGAGCAGATTCAGAGCTGCTGACTGTGAACCAATGACACACGGTAGCACAGGGCCAGAAAGCCGGTGCCAAGCAGGTCTCCAAGGGCAGTCAGGTATGGGATGGAGAAGTTGTCAGGGTCCAGGGAACGCCGCCACATCATACGAACGATGAGGTCGGCCGCATAAAGTAAGATGGCCACCTACAACAAGGAGAACACTGAGCTAAGCAAGCAATAAACCACAGAAATATGGATTCAAAAGTCACAACCATTGATACACTGCACTGATACAATTTTCTGTTTTCGGCAGTAGTATCAGAGCTGTAACATACGTAGAAACAGGATGGTGCCTGTGTGTCGGGGTATTCCGCAATAATGAGAATCTGATACTCTCGCCATGTTGAGTGACACAGTCCTAGAAGTATTGCATACAGCCAAAAATTCAAGTACGATATATATATATATATATATATATATAAAAAGCCTCACAGTTCTGAGGACCGGGGTTCTATAGTGGCTGTTTAGGACCAAACTAGTTTGCTGACTTAACAAGCTGCCGTAAGCAAAAACACAATGTAAACAACAAGAACACTATGAATGTAAAACAAACTATTTTGTGATCATTGTACCTTTGTAACGTTAACAGAAGGTGAAAACATAATTATCAATATCAGATTGACAAATAAATATTTACAATCTAAGTTAATCTAACATGCATGCATGTCATGACAACATGGAAACAGTGAAGGCTGAGCTGAGATTCAAACCCAGAACCTCTCGACTATCTTACATAAGACACGCAAACCACATGTTCCACCGTGCCTCCCTGGTATACCATACTATATTTTCATAGTGTGTACAATGAATACGTTGCTGTGTGAATGCACCTGCAGCAGAGCAGCACACAAATAGCAGGCAGCAAAGGCTAAAGTGATTGTTATCTCATCTCCCTGCAAGAGAGAGATTGCGTAGAGGAAGACCAGGTGACCGGGCATGACCAGCATCAGCAGCACCCGTGCTGACTTGGAGTTCAAACCTGTGTGATTTGAAAGAGGAGACACAATCACTGCAGTGAACACGACTGGTTCTGTAACATGATCAGTTGTTGCTTGCTTTGACCGCTCTGATAGGGAGGTCCCGATCACTTTTTTTGTTTTGTTTTTTTTTTGCTCCGAGTCTCTGATTTTAGGTATCTCCCGATACAGTCCTTAAGCCGATAAATATCAATCCATCCATCCATTGTCTTCCGCTTATCAGAGGTCGGGTCGCGGGGGCAGTAGCTTCAGTAGGGAAGCCCAGACTTCCCTCTCCGCAGCTACTTCCTCCAGCTCTTCCGAGGGGATCCTGAGGCGTTACCAGGCAAGCCGAGAGACGTAGTCTCTCCAGCGTATCGTGGGTCGTCCCCGGGTTCTCCTTCCGGTGGGAAGTGCCCGGAACACCTCACCAGGGAGGCGTCCGGGAGGCATCTGAATCAGATGCCCCAGCCACCTCATCTGGCTCCTCTCGATGTGGAGGAGCAGGGGTTCTACTCTGAGATCCTCCCGGATGACCGAGCTTCTCACCCTATCTCTAAGGGAGAGCCCGGACACCCTGCGGAGGAAACTCATTTCGGCCGCTTGTATCCGGGATCTTGTTCTTTCGGTCACGACCCACAGCTTGTGACCATAGTTGAGGGTAGGAACGTAGATCAACCGGTAAATCGAGAGCTTCGCCTTCCGGATTAGCTCCTTCTTTACCACAACGGATCGATACAAATTCCACATCACTGCAAACGCTGCACCGATCCGACTGTCGATCTCCCGTTAAATTCTTCCCTCACTCGTGAACAAGACCCCAAGATACTTGAAGTGGGAAAGGATCTCATCCCCGACCCAGAGAGGGTACTCCACCCTTTTCCGACTAAGGACCATGGTCTCAGATTTAGAGGTGCTGATTCTCATCCCAGCCGGTTCACACTCGGCTGCGAACCGCTCCAGTGAGAGTTGGAGATCACGGCCTGATGAAGCCAACAGAACCACATCATCTGCAAAAAGCAGAGATGTAATACTGAGGCCACCAAACCGGACCCCCTCTACGCCTCGGCTGCGCCTAGAAATTCTGTCCATAAAATTTATGAACAGAATCGGTGACAAAGGGTAGCCTTGGTGGAGTCCAACCCTCACTGGAAACGAGTCCGACTTACTGCCGGCAATGCGTACCAAACTCTGACACTGGTTGTACAGGGACTGAACAACCCGTATCAGGGGGTTCGGTACCCCATACTCCCGAAGAACCCCCCACAGGACTCCGCGAGGGACACGGTCAAACAGCTTCTCCAAGTCCACAAAACACATGTAGACTGGTTGGGCGAACTCCCATGCACTCTCGAGGACCCTGATGAGGGTGAAGAGCTGGTCCACTGTTCCATGGCCAGGACGAAAACCACACTGCTGCTCGTGTATCTGAGATTCAACTTCCCGATGGACTCTCCTCTCCAGCATCCCTGAATAGACCTTACCAGAGAGGCTGAGGAGTGTGATCCCCCTGTAGTTGGAAGACACCCTCTGGTCCCCCATCTTAAAAAGGGGGACCACCACCCCAGTCTGCCAATCCGGAGGCACTGTCCCCGATGTCTACACGATGTTGCAGAGGCGTGTCAACCAGGACAGCCCTACAACATCCAGAGCCCTACAACGCCCCCCCCCCCCCCCCCCCCCAATCACGCCCTTCCAGGTCTCACTGTCATTGCCCAAGTGAGCATTGAAGTCCCCCAGCAGAACGATGGAGTCCCCAGCGGGAGCGCTCTCCAGCACCCCCTGTAAGGACTCCAAAAAGGGTGGGTACTCTGAACTGCTGTTTGCTGCATAGGCACAAGTAACAGTCAGGACCTGTCCCCCCACACGAAGGTGGAGGGAGGCTACCCTCTCGTCCACCGGGATGAACCCCAATGTACAGGCACCGAGCCGGGCGGCAATAAATATACCCAGACCTGCTTGGCGCCTCTCACCATGGGCAACTCCAGAGTGGAAAAGAGTCCAACCCCTCTCAAGAGGACTGGTACCAGAGCCCAAGCCGTGTGTGAAGGCGAGCCCGACTATATTTAGTCTGAACTTCTCAACCTCACACATCAGTTCGGGCTTCTTCTCTGCCAGAGAGGTGACATTCCACATCCCTAGAGCCAGTTTCTGTAGCCGGGGATTGGATCGCCAAGGTCCCCGCCTTCGGCCACCGCCTAGCTCACACTGCCCCTGACCCCTATGGCCCCTCCCATAGGTGGTGAGCTCATGCGAAGGTGGACCCACGTTACCCTTTCGGGCTATGCCCGGCCGGGCCCCATGGGTGCAGGCCTGGCCACCAGCCGCTCGCCTTCGAGCCCCACCTCCAGGCCTGGCTCCAGAGGGGGGTCCCGGTGACCCGCGTCCCATCAAGGGAAACCTAGATCCGTTTAATGTATTCTTCATAGGGGCTTCGTCTGGTCCCTCACCTAGCCATGGGTGACACTACCAGGGGCGTGAAGCCCCAGATAACTTAGCTCTTAGGATCATTGAGACACACAAACCCTTAATAGGATTTCTTTTCAGCACATCAGCATACAGTCACCAAATAGTTTTGTGGTACGGTAATCTGATTTTAACGTTGCTATACCTACCTCTGAAATAACAACTTTCAATTTCCCAAAATATAATAAGACTGATGATACAATCAGCATGAAAACAGTGAATACTGAGACGAACATTCACAATATTGCTACTGTTAAATTTGGATTTTAACATGGCTCAGATGGTAGAGTGGTTGTCTCCCAACCCGAAGGTTGCTGGTTCGACCCTCAGCCCTTGTGACCATGTGCAAGTGTCTTTGAGCAAGATACTAAACACCAAGTTGCTCCTGATGCTGCATCATCAGTAGGTGAATGAGGAGACAGTGTTAAAGTGCTTTGAGTACCTCGAAGCCCATTTACCAACTAAGATTTAACTGAGACATATAATTATGCTGTCCATCTTGTTATTAACTATTAGTTTCCTCTGAGGAGTAATAACCTACTTCCATCCATCCATCCATCCATCCATTTTCTGAGCCGCTTCTCCTCACTAGGGTCGCGGGCGTGCTGGAGCCTATCCCAGCTGTCATCGGGCAGGAGGCGTTGTACACCCTGAACTGGTTGCCAGCCAATAGCAGGGCACATACAAACAAACAACCATTCACAGTCACACCTACAGGCAATTTAGATTCTCCAATTAATGCATGTTTTTGGGATGTGGGAGGAAACCGGAGTGCCCGGAGAAAACCCACGCAGGCACGGGGAGAACATGCAAACTCCACACAGGCGGGGCCGGGGATTGAACCTGGGTCCTCAGAACTGTGAGGCCACCGTGCCGCCTAATAACCTACTTCTAAACCTCAATTTAGAGACATGTTTTTATACCCTTTCCCCTGACAGAACTGCTTACTGCAGATAAAACTGGTACACAGGAGAGACAGTGAATCAAAAAGCTTTCGTCAGTTAAAAGAAAACATTGAGCTGTAAAGGCACAAAAATGCCACTCACGAGCTTTAGGCATTATTGTGTCTAGAAAGAACAGCCAACTGCTCCCAAATGGCTCTATGATATAATAGCTTGATTGTGTTACCTGAGGAAAAGAATGTTATATAGGCATTAGGCCAATGCTGCCTCATCTTGTAGGGCAACACTCCCGGGATGCTCCAGAGGTGCAAGTAGGTCGACAGTCTGCTGGCCTGGATGGCTACTAAATTTCCACCAACTCCTGATCCAGTCAAGATTGACAGACAATGAGTACAATGAGTCATATTTTACATCACTAAAAAACAGATGGGGACAGAGGTGAAGCTTTTGCCAAAACTGCACAAATGTACAGTATATCAGAAAATCAGTGTACACTATTACTTCGTTGTTTGATTTAATGATTATTGTATGGATTTGTTGTTGTTGTTTTGTTTTATACATGATTTAATTACTGAGTGAAGTTTGTCAAACGGTGTTCTTTAGACAATGCCAAGAAAAAAAGCACAATAGTGGTCATATGTGTTCTACTTGTTCTTCTTACTTATCTTACCATTTATAACTGGTGTAAAAACAGCCATCCCCTCAAAATTGGAATTACTGATTGTCTTGTCCAGGATTACACCCCCAAGACTGGAAATAAATAGAATGTCAAGAAATATAAAAAACATGAGATCACATCCAAAAATCTATTTTCAGAAGAAGGAATTGGGAAAACTTCTTTTCTAGCATACATTAATAACTATGATTAAAAGAATTCCATCCATCAATCCAATGTCTTCTGCTTATCTGGGGTCAGGTTGCGGGGCAAGCAGCTTTGGCAGGGAAGCCCAGACTTCCCTCTCCTCAGCCACTTTAGCTAGCTCTTCCGGGGGGATCCTGAGGCTCTCCAGCGTCCTGGGTCATGCCGGGGTCCTGCCTCCGGTGGGACAAACCCAGGACACCAGGACCCCATCTCCACTATACACAGTGTTGATGGTGATCTAATTTCCCCACCCGAGAGGCCGGATGGTGGAGCAGAATTTCTCGAAGCCATCCAGAAGTCGTTCTCCTTGTCCTCAATGAACTACGCCTGCGTTTTTGCCTCAGTGAACACCAAAACTGCATTCCGCTTGGCCTGCCGGTACCCATCAGCTGCCAAGTCCCACTGGCCAAAAAGACCTGATAGGAATCCTTCTTCAGAGTGATGGCATCCCCTACCGCCGGTGTCCACCGACGGGTTTGAAGATTGCCAACACCACAGGTGCCGATCACCTTACAGCCACAGCTCCGGTCGGCCGCCTCAACGCACGGAACACGGCCCACTCGGATTCAATGTCCCCTGCCTCCCTGGGATGTGGGGAAAGTTCTGGCGGAGGTGAGAGTTGAATCTCCCTCAAACGGGACTCTGAGAGACATTCCCAGCAGATCCTCAAAATAGGTTTGGTTCTGCCAGGTCAGACAGGTGTTTTCCCCCACCATCAGAGTCAATACAACACCAGGTGGTGATCGGTTGACAGCTCGGCCCTTCTTTTTACCCGAGTGTCCAAGACATGCAGCCCCAAGTTCGATGACACTACCACAAAGTCGATCATCGAACTGCGGCCTAGAGTGTCCCGGTGCCAAGTGTGTACTATGGACACCCTTATGTCCCCAACAGGAGCACTCTCCAGCACCCCCACCAAGGACTCCAAAAAGGGTGGGTACGCCAAACTGCTGTTTGGTACGTAGGCACAAACAACAGTCAGGATCCGTCCCCCCACCGGAAGGGAGGGAAGGCTACCCTGTCCTCTACTGGGATGAACCACAGCACACAGGCACCAAGTATGCCCACACCTGCTCCAGTCCAACCCCTATAAAGAGGACTAGTACCAGAGTCCAAGCTGTGGGGCGAGGCGAGCCCGATTATATCTAGTCTTCTCGACCTTGCACACCAGCTCAGAATTCTTCTCTGCCAGAGAGCTGACACTCAACGCCCCAAGAGCTGGCCAGCTTCTGTAGCCGGGGTTCAGACCGCCAAAGTCCCCGCCTTCAGCTGCCATTCAGCTCTTACACACCTGATATGATTCGTATGATAATGCATTAACATTGACTATAGTGTGCATTTTGCTTCTACATACCTGCTAATACACATGGCAACTAAAACAGGCTGCCACCCTGAGTAGAGAACGTCCCTGCTCTGAGGGTTCTGGCGGGCCACCACAACCCAGAGTGGGATCAGAGCCAGGAAGACCAGACACACTAAGGGGGATAGGTACCATGTATCTGTAGACCAAAGACAATTGGTAAATAAATACTAGAAATATGATATTTATTAAATATTTATCGATATGCTATTCACAAAATGTATACTTTGTAAAATAAATAAAGAAATAAATAAATACACTGCTGACAGTGATCATAAATATGCCAAGAGTATATGGTCAAGAGTATTCTCTCTCCTCAAGTGACTTCGTATTGACAGCTAAATCATTTTATAGCCTTTCTGCATTTTCTTTTTAGCCACACACCCCTTTTAACATCCCAAGAGTTGACGCACCGTCCACGTCAACAAAGGCATCATGTTTAATCATATATGCTAAAAACATGACTAAGAAATCATAGAAATATGCGAAAATGCAAATGTAAATTCAACTTGAACACCACATTGAAGTTTCATTACAGTATACAGGTATTGCTAAAAAGTTTCTCACAGACCGTAGTGGAAATTATAACGAGTAATTTTAAACAAATTGACAACAGGTTGTTTAAATCTATATTTTTAAATTGTTTTGAGTTAAAAATCACTTTTATAAACCAAATGTTCATGCTTAGTATTTTTATTTTGTGGCGAAAAAAATACACTGGAAAAAAAAAAATTTAACTGCCGCGTCATTACACTTTGTGTGTCTCAGAGCACCCCTAGGGATACACACACCACACTTTCGGAATAACTTGTTCACATTCTATATAATCCAAAACTCTCCAGATAGACTCTTTTAGCAGCCACATCTAAACTGCTAAATCATATGCCAGCAGTGTTTCCTCACCTATATGTTTATAGAGGGTACTGCTAACACCAGCCAGCAGGGAAAGGGTGATCAAATCACCCAAACTGGCAGCGATAGGAGTGGCCACATTATCTGGGTTGATTCCTACCTTCCTGGACCCGATGATCACTCCAATCATCAACAAGCCTGTGGGGGGTTAAGAAATGAGAGTGTATATGGAAAAGTTATGAAACATTACTGATTAATTCACAGTCTTTCTTGGTGAGAAATACAGTACGAACATCCTTCAGAAGATGCGGGTAGCAGGCTTCGGACACATCAGATTGAGCAGTCTGTCTTACTCTCTGGTCAGAAATTGTCCCCACCAACCTTTATGACCAATACTGAACATGTACTTTTACAACTACCTTTATTAATGTATTTTCTGCTAACTTGACTCAACAACAACATTTTCAGACTGACCTTATGAACACAATAATTGGTTTTAAGTCTTCTTTCGTACAGCAAACATGTATTGGTAAATTGGATTAGCATGAGTAATAAGCTATGTCCTATAACATAACTAAATTGTATGGTCAAAAAAAATTTAAACAACAAATTAATTCATACTCATACCCTGGAATACGGTGGGTAAAATTATGATGCGGAACAAAATAGCGGGTCATAGGTAACTGACCTAAAGCGAGAGCAGCTACAAATGCAGTGACGATGCTACTCGCACACAGAACAGCTGCCTGGTTAAATTCAATCCCTCCTCTGGAAATTGCTCCTAAACACACAGCCGCAACAGCCGCAAGGAAGCCCACAACAGTAGCCTGAACCTGCGGAGAGTACACAATGACATGAACATTAAAAAGGAAATTTACGGTTATGGTTAAAATACTAGCAATTTATCAGTTAGGCATTTTGGCTATTAGCCCCTAAACACTTACGATACAGGGAATTGATAAAAAAACAAACTAAAAAATATTTATGGGTGTAAATTTTGTGTCAAATGTTGTTAATTGTATTTTCTATAAGTGTCAAACTGTTGAAAACCTAACCTTTTGACATAATATTGCTCACTAACTTTAACCAATGAAGGCATACATTACCTGTATTAGTGCAAGATTGCAGCACACCATGGCCCATTGTTTATTTGGGTCATCCATTTGTCCTGTATTGGCCTAAAGACAATGCGACACAAAAAATGACATTCAGCTATAACAAATTGAATGAGCTACAGAAACTGACAGACACAAATATATAATTGCCTAATCGTAATTAATACTTAAAGGGAAGATGTAGTCAAAAAGATTGTTTGTATGCAGGCCTTGCTTGCCTGACTGATTTGATATTACAGTAAACAGTTGTCAACTTTATAACTTAACAAAGTAACATTACTGTGTGGGGTCAGTGGTGTGCCGTGAGGCCCTTCAGCGTCTTCTCTGCTGGCCTAAACACTATCAAAAGCACTGATCCTACTGTACAATTACAACTTGATTAAATTATTAATAAATTATAATATTGATTCTGATATATACAATAAAACATATATATGTATACAATAATTTATGTAATAGCGATGCACCGAAATGAACATTATTGACCGAAAATCGAAACTGGGGAGCCCAGGGCCAAAAACCGAACGCAGAAAAACTGAAAGATCTTATCAATCAAACTGAATTTGTAAGCGCTTTTCATTCAAAAAAATGCAACACAAAAAGCTTTACATTAATTAAAATATAAAATCAAACCACCCAATTACCAATGATAAAACTATGGCAATCTTTGGTTTAATTGCATTTATGGCTATGACTGCAGTGCTGCCAACCTATTGAAATTCACTTCTAGAACAATTTGATTGAATTTTAAAATAAGAATGTAACACAATTGAATAAAATAAAAAAAAATATTAGGAAATCCTGAAAAATAATTAATATAAAACATCCATCCATCCATCCATCCATTTTCAACACCGCTTATCCTTGTTAGGGTCGTTGGAGCCTATCCCAGCTGACTTCGGGCGAAAGGCGGACTACACCCTGAACTGGTCGCCAGTCAGTCACAGGGCACATATAGACACGGACAACCATTCGCACTCACATTCACACCGTCACTGAGTGGGAACTGAACCCACGCTGCCTGCACCAAAGTCAGGCGAGTGTACCACTACACCATCAGTGACTATTAATATAAAACAAATAACAAAAATATATATTTAAATTGCAAAATTCATTCATGTTCCGCTTATCCTCACTAGGGTCGCGGGCATCCTGGAGCCTATCCCAGTTATCTCCGGGCGAAAGGCGGGGTACACCCTGAACTGGTCGGGATTTGAAGTGATGATCGATTATTGTTATTATAAGTCGTTATGATAAAAGTTTTGAAGAATAAATGCCACAGTATTGTCATATTGCCTTTTTTATGTGGTTATACAGCGTTTGTGTACCAGTATTCATTATTTTGAGAGATAAGTGCCACAAGTTCAATGGTAATTTTCATGAGCTCATCAACGCTTTCCATTCATTTTGTGTTAGCTTTGAGCTAGCGATTTTTGTAAACAAAACCGAAGAAACAAAGGCTGTGATGCATTTGAAAATTCAATAGCTATAATTCTTTTATGTGAGGTTAGTTTTGCAGTGAACTTAAACTGTAGCATCAATAAACGACTAAGCAAGTAACATTCACTCTTACTCCTTGCTACTCTGTTAGCACCTTAGCATACTGTTGTTGTGATCATGTGGGCTCTGCATGCCGTCCGGGCGCTGCTGGATAGAAGTGCTGAAGAAGAGCATGGAATGTATAAGAGCGGTCAAATCTGAGATTTTAGATCCAGTCCGATCCGATACTCGTTTTTTTTTTTGTGCAGATATCGGACCGATTCCTGATCTCAAAGATTGGATTGGGACAACCCTAATTATTGTATTATTGTAATTTTAATTTATAGGCCCATTTCCCAAGTGGCGTCGCAGTGGTGACGTGTCTTGTGTTTATGTAGGTGTCTAGCGTTATCGTATATTTCAGTATTTCGTTCTAGACATGTACTTATCTCCCTGATATTTTTCTCTTCAAAGTTGACTAATCGTTAGAGCATTAAACAGCTGCAGCTCATTCAGAATGCTGCGGCTCGGGTTCTCACCAGCGCAAAGAGGTCAGAGCATTTTACTCCAATTCTAAAGTCTTGACACCGGCTTCCAGTCAGCTTTAGAATAGATTTTAAAGTTCTGCTACTGGTCTATGAATCACTAAACGGTTTAAGTCCTGAATACATGAATGAAATGCTAATGGAATATAAACCCGGTAGGGCTCTGAGATTTACAGACTCAGGTCAAATAGTGGAGCACAGAGTCCAAAGCAAACATGGTGAAGCAGCATTTAGCTATTATGCTGCACACAAATGGAATAAGTTGCCAACAAAAGTGGCATCAGCCCCAAGTATGCATGTTTTTAATTCCAAGGTAAAAACTCTTCTTTTTTCCCATTTCCACTTTTAAATTATATTTCTTGCACTGTATGCTGTTTTAATTTAATTTTTATTTTATTTATTTGTTTCTCTTTGTTTTAAATGTTTATAAACTGCTTTTTTTCTTTGTTTTTAAATGCTTTTAATCACACACAATCACATTGAATTACCTTGTGTATGAAATGCACTATTTATATAAATTTGCGTTGCTTAATTTCCGCAAAAATGCAGTTCCAACCAGACCTGTATCACCCCATCACTTATTTTGGTTTGGCGACCTCAGGTCATGATACCTTGGGAATTGGCTTCCCGGCGCTCTGTCTCCCGTCTTATACCCCTTCATGATAACGATAATTGTCAAAATGTAGTTTATTCGCTGTCATGGAGGCGATGATTAGTGACTTACGCTGCGTTGACAATAGATGCGATGCTCACGTTATTTCGCCTCTGCAGCTCAGCATCGTATTTAACTGTCTTCGCCCACGCGGCTTGGCATCATATTTAGCCACGCTAGCTGTAGGTCGTAGATAGCTGAGGCGGCGCAAATACATGGCATGCAACAAGCATTCCACCTTAGTAGTGTTAAGCAGCAAGGTTGGGCGACAATAGGGAAGCTGCAGTTTGGACGAGCCCAAGGGTGGGCAATTTTTTGGCTCAGAGGCCACATTAACTTTTAAAATTTTACAGGCAGATCAAGCCAGAACCAGATGATTACATATAAATAAAAATAAACAAAACAAAAAAAGGGATTGTAGTGTTAATACTTAAATTTACTTTTAAGGGGAACAGTGTTTTTTTTTTTTTTGCCAATGCATCAAAGTCTGGTGTTAGTTTTGTTGTGGCAATTCTCAGAACACATCTGAGGTGTTCATCACTCAGCTGGGATCTGTAGGATGTTTTCTTGGTGTTCATCACACTAAAGGTCTGTTCACACACACATGTAGAGCCAAACACCACTAGCCTCCTCTGTACCATCTTCTTGATTTTGGGAAATTTGTCTGCGCTTAATGAAGTATAAAACTCATCCAGTTTGAGATTTGAACTTCTCTTTTAAGATGGTATCACATTGGACATCAATCAGTTCCATCTGCAGCTCCCATGGCGCCGTTTCAGGGTCTTGTGTGAGGGGAAATGACACCAGCTGAAGTGACTTGTCATTTTTTCCAAAATCAGACAACTGATGGCAGAATTCTCCATGCAAGTCTGATAGTGATTTCCTGTATTTTTTCACGTCGAGGAGCCTCTTTCAGCATAGCCAGTGTGGGGAAATGAACAAATGACTTGTTTGACATTTGTTCTGAGAATAAAGCTAGCTTGGTTTTTGAAGGATCTGATGATTGTATATATTCCATGCACAAACTGGTCTTTCCCTTGTAGCTTCACGTTCAGCTCATTCATATGTGTCAGTATGTCCACAGCAAAAGCTAAATCACAAAGACAATCTGTGTCACTCAGCTCAGGAAAATTGTCAGTTTTCTCCAGTCACGCCAATAAAGAGATGCTGTTTGAGCTCCCATACTCGATGGCACACTTTTCCCAAACTTAACCAGCTGACATTTGAGTGGTAGAGCAAGTGTGAATGTGAGTGCGACTGGTTGTTTGTTTGTATGTGCCCTACGATTGGCTGGCAACCAGTTCAGGGTATACCCCGCCTCCTGCCCGATGATAGTTGGAATAGGCTCCAGCACGCCCTAGTGAGGAGAAGCGGCTCAGAAAATGGATGGATGGATAATGCGCATCCATGTATAATATGCACCCCCAAAGTTGACCTCAAAATTCTGGAAAACGTTTCTACCTATGTATAAAGCATTTTTACAATGCATGAATTTGCTTCTACCCATATGATCAAAACATGAAGTATTATCTGTATTTTGTTAGTTTTTTTCAAAGAATTATTCTGAAGTGAAGCACTTTATTTGAAAACACAATACTTTATTTTCATTTACTTGCTCTTATTTTGAAAGTTCACAGCCCAGCTTTTATTTAGTAAATGAGAAAACACACAGTTGTGCTCATTTGTTCGATTACCCAAGCAGAATTTGTAAGATGTGTACAATTCTTTAAAGAAAACATGAAAGGCCAGGCGAAACACATTTAATTTTATTTTAATGGGATTCAAATTAAACGGTCAAGCATTTTAGAAAAGCACTATCATGATACAAAAGAAACCATAAAGAAATGAATGATGGTTGTTGTTCAGTCATCAGTCATATTTAAGAAAATATATATTTCACAAATTCTACCAGGGTATCTAAACTTATGAGCACAACTGTACATATATGCAGTCATACGTACCCCTGTCATATTGGAATGAAAGTATAGGCTACATCTTTTTCATAGCCACTAGGTGGCAGTGGCATATTAGAATGAAAGTGTACACCTCTTCAATATTTGTCATTTATTTATTTTTTATTACATCAACCTTGTAATGGTGGACACAGCTGCAGCCTGAATCAAAGTGCCAGTATGACATTTCGACGTTCCATCATCAAAAATATCTGTGTCTATGGCTTAATTGACCTTTGCCAATTCTGTTTTCAACCCTGGTAACAAAGTCTATTGCAGCAGATTAATTAGCACTGCTGATCGACTGAAATGGATAGTTTATGTATGGGCTGACTCTTTACACTCGGGGTAGCCATCTTTGAAAGCCAACTCGGGAGTCATGAGAAACCTCCGACTTTCCGAATGGAACGCACCCTGAAATACACTGTTGAAATTGCATTTGAATATTGAATTGGGCAATGTAAGTTGAACCAGAAAACATATGTTGAATGTTGAAATATACACCGAATGTTCTATTTTCAACTGAATGCATTGAATATTTGACAGTGAATGTTGAAATTGCAGCTGAATTTGCAGCTGAATCCTGAATTGAATGTTGAATTAGCAGCTGAATATGCTGAATTTTTTAAAATGAAAAGTACACTGAATATTAAGATGGTAAAAAAAATATGTTAGTAATTTAGATAAAAATGTGATGGCACAAATATACTTCCATAGAGTGATTAATAATTAACCTTAATAACAAATTTCAGACATCCAATCCAGTGAACCAAATAAAATGCAAATTATGATTGTTTGGCTTTGGCAGAGGTCTGTGCAACAAAAAAAAAATCTTTATTCATCGGCTATCCATCAGCCCTAGTCAAGATAGCGCTGGGGAACAAACCATATTGCATTTGAGCCTCTGATGGTGCAGTCACATTAATAAACATGGTTTATGGATTAATATTCTTATCTACCGCAGTGGAGAGGCGAGCAGCCAGGGTCATCTCCAGGTTTCCTTTGAGTCCAACCAGCGCAGGTACCAGGATAAACACCTCTGTAATGACCTTGAACACATCCCAGTGCTGAAACACACAGGGAATTGAAATAGGTCATTTCAGGGAAATGAACAATATTATAGGATTTTAATTTCAAAAACAGATATTTTGTTTAATAATTTATTGAAGAGAATATATACTGTAACTCTCGACAAATGCACCCTGATGAACCTTCTTCCTTGCTGACGTGTTGAATAAGTGCATCACATATTCTAGACTAACCTACGAGCCTACTTTCCCTGGTTAGCACATCTGCCTCACAGTTCTAGGGACAGGGGTTCAAATCCCACCCCGCCTCCCCGTGCCTGGGTGGGTTTTCTCCGGGTACTCCGGTTTCCTCCCACATCCCAAAGACATGCAGGGTAGGTTAATTGAATACTCTAAATTGCTCATAGGTGTGAATGTGAGTGCGAATGGTTGTTTGTTTCTATGTGCCCTGCGAATGGCTGGCGACCAGTTCAGGGTGTACCTCGCTTCTCGCCCGAAGATGGCTGGGATAGGCTGCAGCACGCCCTCGAACCTAGTGATGATAAGCGGAACGGCAGATGAATGTCTTTGGTCACCATGTCACAGCACAAGTTCACAGGGTTCACAGGATGTGGATTATGTATTATATATATATATATATATATATATATATATATATATATATATATATATATATATATATGTTTTCCTCACTACATCCATCAACCTTCCCTTTGGTCTTCCTCTGGCTCTCTTGCCTGGCAGCTCCATCCTCATCATCCTTCTACCAATATACTCACTCTCTCTCCTCTGGACGAGTCCAAACCATCAAAGTCTGCTCTTTCTATCTTCGTCTCCAAAATATCTAACCTTGGCTGTGCCTCTAATGAGCTAATTTCTAATCCTATCCAACCTGGTCACTCCTAGAGCAAACCTCAACATCTTCATTTGCGCCACCTCCAGCTCTGCTTCCTGTTGTCCCTTCAGTGCCACTGTTTCTAATCCGTACATCATGGCTGGCCTCACCACTGTCTTATAAATGTTGCCTTTCATCCTAGCAGAGGCTCTTCTGTCACAGAACTCACCTGACACTTTCCTCCACCCGTTCCAACCTGCTTGGACCCGTTTCTTCACTTCCTTACCACACTCACCATTGCTCTGGACTGCTGAACCCAAGTATTTAAAGTCCTCCACCCTCGCTATCTCTTCTCCCTGCAGCCTCACTATTCCCCCTCACCTCCTGTCATTCATTCATTCTTCACCTTTCCAGTGGATGCCTCCATCTTTTCATTTTTCATTCATTTAGTGCCTTTCTAACTTCCCCCTTACTAATCATTGCCACTTCCTGGTCCACCACACTTGCCTCTTCTGCTCTTCCTTCTCTCTCATTTTCCTCATTCATCAACTCCTCAAAGTATTATTTCCATCTTTCCAGAAAACTACTGGCATCAGTCAACACATTACCATATCTATCCTTAATCACCCTAACCTGCTGAACATCCTTCCCATCTCTATCCCTCTTTCTGGCCAACCTGAAAAATATCTTTTTCTCCTTCTTTCGTGTCCAAGCTGGCAAACATGTCATCATATGTCTGTTGTTTGGCCTTTGCCACCTTCCCCTTACTTTGCATCTGCATGTATTCCTTTCTCCTCTCCTCAGTCCTCTCAGCGTCCCACTTCTTAACAAACCATTTTCTTTGTATAATTTCTTGTACTTTCAGGTTCCACCAACAGAAGTCTCCTTCTCCTCTTTCCTACCCAAAGATACATCAAATACTCTCCTGCCTGTCCCTCTGATCAGCATGGCTGGAGTGGTCCAGTCTTATGGAATTTCCTCCTGTCCCCCGAGGGCCTCTCTCACCTCTTCTCAAAAAGCTGCACAACACTCTTCCTTTGCATAGTCTACCGCCATCTGTCCCTCCAAGTTCCTTTCCTGGATGCAGAACTTCCCCATCATTTCTTCATCACCCCTGTTTCCTTCACCAACATGTCCATGACAATCTCCACCAATCACAACTCTCTGTTTGTCTGGGATGGCCAGAACTACTTCGTCTAGCTCCGTCCAGAATTTCTCTTTCACCTTTAGGTCACATCCTACCTGTGAGGCATAGCCATTAATCACATTTTACTTAAAACCCTCAATTTCAAATTTCAAGTCAGTCGATCTGACACTCTTTTCACCTCCAAGACATTCTTAGCTAACTCGTCTTTTAAAATAACCCCAACTCCATTTCTCTTCCCATCTACACCATGGTAAAATAATTTGAACCCTGCCCCTAAACTTCTAGCCTTACTGGCTTTCCACCTGCTCTCCTGGACACACAATATATCAACCTTTCTCCTAATCATCATGTCAACCAACTCCCAAGCTTTTCCTGTCATAGTCCCAACATTTGAAGTTCCCACATTCAGTTCTAGACTCTGCGCTTTCCTCTTCTCTTTTTGCAGAAGAACCCGCTTTCCACCTCTCCTTTGTCTTCGACCCACAGTAGCTGAATTTCCACCAGCACCCTGTCGGTTAACAGCGCCGCCCGGGCCACGACCGATCAGGTGTGGAATTCTTTGGATAAACGCTATATATATATTTTTTTGGGCTTTACACGATCAGGATTTTTGGGGCCGATCACCGATCCGATCACAAGATGGAGCAATCTGTCTGTTTAAATGAATTGTTCATTTACTGTATATACTTGTGTACTGTATACTGAGTATCTTCAAAAGCATTCTCTAGTCAGGTCATGTATTCTCATCAGTCAGGTCAAACCAACATTACAACATTAGAGAAATAATGTGTGTGAACTTACTGTAATTAAATTACTTTTTTGCAACTAAATTACTTCACACACACTGAAACTTTAAAGCATGATTCGACAGAACACTGGCATGTTTACGTACAACCGTTACTGCTAGCACTAGCTTGCTAGGCTACATAACGTTTTGTTGCCTGCTTGCAAGCCGTATCGTATCACAAAGTACGTGAACATACCTCAAGCAACCCTTGAATGAAAGCGTAACAAGTGTATCCGGTCACATTTGAGTTGACAAGATAAAGACCCGTGATCGTAAAAGACGGAATGGGGTGGAGTAGTCTGACATAGTGCAATAGTGAAAGACCAAATTTGTCTTGTAGTCTGAGCCAGGCATTACATGTTGTCTGTCTCAGTCGTGTTGTCTGTCTCACACCGCCGACATGTTTAAAAAAAAAAAAAAAAACTTTATTGGCGGTCAGATATTTACAGTCAAAAGACAAGCGATAAGGCTAAAAATAACCTAGCTTTTGGATTTAAATATACTGTACATGACGACAACGTGGAGTAAATGTCTTTTGCAGAGCCGATCAATGACGTCATTCACCGGATCGGCGAATTATGACATTCATATCCTCTCCTCCCTCTCCCCTCCTCACCATCTTCCATCACGGTAAAAGTGATGTTAAATATTTAGTCAGCTATTTTATCAGTCATTTAGTTACTTGACATTGTTTTCTGTATGTAACATGATAGCTCTTCTCTATTAAATGTATTTTGTTATTAATATTTTTGGGTGCCTGGAACGGATTAATTAGATTTACATTATTTTCTATGGGAAATATTGTTCAAGTTTTTGTTACAATTTGGTTTTAGTCAGAGTTTTTAGAACATCATAATTACGAAAGCGAAGTGTCCACGGTATATTAATTTGTTCGTAATTTTGTCAGCAAGAACTCTAACACATACTTTATCAGACAGATTTGCATACTTGTATCAGGTCCATGATGACGCCAGCGAAGACCAGTCCGAGGCCTGACACCAGGAATGGTACCATGACCTGCAGCGCAATGCGCCAAGCACTCTCAGGTAGAAAACCATATTCCGAGTATGTCAGCTTCCACGTCACACCACGTAACTTATTCCCCTGGTAGCAAAGCTCCAGCTCAAGATGAGTCACTGCCATGTTACGTGAAGGTGTTATTTAAGTTTAATAGAATCGTGCCACGGTGGCTGACTGGTTAGAGCGTCAGCCTCACAGTTCTGAGGACCGGGGTTCAATCCCCGGTCCCGCCTGTGTGGAGTTTGCATGTTCTCCCCGTGCCTGCGTGGGTTTTCTCCGGGCACTCCGGTTTCTTCCCACATCCCAAAAACATGCATTAATTGGAGACTCTAAATTGCCCGTAGGCATGACTGTGAGTGCGAATGGTTGTTTGTTTCTATGTGCGCTGCGATTGGCTGGCAACCAGTTCAGGGTGTACCCCGCCTCCTGCCCGATGACAGCTGGGATAGGCTCCAGCACGCCCGCGACCCTACTGAGGAGAAGCGGCTCAGAAAATGGATGGATGGATGGAAGAATCGTGCCATCCCAGGAAATGTAAAGATGTGAGCTTAGGCAGTTGAGGCAAGAAACAAATTTGAGGAAAATTATGAATGTATTCATTCAGCTGGTCTTTGTCAAGTGATCAAAGTCAAAGGTTCGTCAATAAAAAAAGTACTATGTTAGGAAAAGTCCAGAAATAGTGGCAGCCTTTAACCTTGACTCCAGGAGAAGCTCACATGACATGAAGCATCAATCAAGGCCCAAAAAAAAAGTCAATTCAAGGTTTCGTAATAAATGGGCTGGGTATTTGATTGACTAGTGCAAGTGACAACCTTAAACAGAGGGCCTAACCTAAAAGCATAACATTGATTTGATCCATGATGATACATTTAAGTTTGGGATTCAATTTAATGATTTAAAATGACCATTTCTATAACTTACAGCATTTTGTTAAAGTGTAAAGGGAGACATTTAAGTTTGAGATTTCAGTCAAGAGAATAATTTGGGTTAAATCCTATAACCTGCAACATGATGTTAAGTTTAAGGTAAAATACAACACTAAACACAGTTACAATGTTGGTTTTGGGCTAGTTTTATAACTTGTAATGTTACATTTATGGAAAAAGTGAAACATTATGATAAGTTTAATTCAAGAGTGATGAAAAAGATTTGTAAAAGGATAATTTGCTGCATTTTTAAAAGTAACTTCCACTGTTATATCTACGTGACAGGTGACACGGTTAAGTTACATTAAGTAAAAATGTTTTCCATTTACAATCATTTTATACACACATTTACTGTAAGTTACTATGACTTCGACCACTAGATTTAAGTGATGAGTTAGGTGTTGTAAGTCAGTGGTTTCATTAAATTTTTAAGGCTTTACATTTTAAAGTTTAAGGTTACTTGTTCTTTTCCACCTGCCATACAATGATGCGTGGCATCTGTGACCCATGGTGAGTCAGCAGTGATGAAGTGATCCATTTATTAGCACCACTTGGGAACATTAACACTATTACTCTGCCATGGATCACAATTTTTCGTCTCGCTGATCCAGATGTACTGTCAAACTCTTGGTGTATCCAAACATTTTCAAAATGGGTTTAATCGACTGGTCTTTCAGGAGGAAAAGTTATTCAAATGAAAATACAGGTTGAGATGACAAAAGAGTACTGATTTCAAAGCAGTCTCCGTTGTAGTTGGTCCTCATTTTGATCCAGTCACAAGTAATCTTGACATCCTGAGCGGAACCACAGCCAGGTCGTCAACAAAAATGATAGTGTGACAATTTAATATTGAGTGTCCAATCAGTCTGATGAGTCTGAAGCGAGCAGTCTTTCTAATGCTGTCCGTCCAGTGCCACTCTCAGGGGAAAAAAACAGGTCCGCGCTTTCAAAAGTCAATCCGAAAGATCCTGTAATAAGCATCTGGTGTATGACTGGCTCCAGTGTTTCTGCTGTGTTGTACAATATCAGGGTAGTGCCGCTCTGCTCCCCTCCACTCTGCTGTGACGTAGCAGATAAAGAGGAAGGGCCGTCTCCACAGGACATCATTTCTAATCCAGGAAGGAAATGACAAGCCTACTGGCACACACTAACACTCGACAATGGTCTACCTCACAACCTGGCTCTTTATGACCAAGTGTGACCATAACTTTCTTCTTAACAGCATCCCTCCTTATTTATATTTGATTATAGTAACCTTCCATATATCGTACCCACCCTTCCCTTCCATCCATTCCCTTCTTTTTGTACATCTGCAGTGCATACTACATTTGTACTGTACAGGGCTTCATATAGCCCATATGAAGATAAACAGCTACCTACTAATAAAATTTGTTTGAGACTGTTTGCCTGAACTAATATCATCTCATCTTTCAAGCTTCTTCCAAAAGGAGCCGCCACAGAGAGCCTAGAGTATTATTAACTTGCATAACTTGTACAGTATGGCTAAGTTTGTGATGTCAGATTGCTTCCTGACACAAACCTCACAATTACCCATGCTTGGATCTAGAGAGGTCCAGTGGTTTGTGTTGGGTCATTGATAACAGTTGAAAAAGCAGCAATGTCAACCAATACACAACAAATGCCCCTTTGCCTGAACTTAAATATTGATGCCAAAGTATTTTTTGGGACACATAAATTCACAAGCATATAAACACAATCTAGTTTCAGTTTATTCAGTTGAATGTTAATGTTATATAGACAAGACTCTGTTACCAGATGAAAAGAGGTCAAGATTCCAATCCCTTTGGTCTTTGTCATTGGGAAAATAATGCTAGTATCAAGTAAAGTGATTATAATGGTAGTATAGTACATTATAACCCATCAAACAACACACACGGAGCAGCTCAGTGTTTTTTTTTGGAATGATAACTATTAATGAGGACACAGGAAACAATTACACGCCTGCCTAATGCACTCAAATATAGAAATACTTATGCATGTTAAAACACGTGTAAAATAACAGATTGATAAAAAACAACAACAAATGAATAGTGTTAGTAATATGCTAATGACTACTGTACAGCATAACTGGGCATTGAATGACTTGATTTTAACTTCTTGTCTGGCCAGACTAATACTCAATACTACAGTGCATTTAATACAGCTAAACTACATGCAAATAAATGTATACTTTTGCGCTCAACTAAGCATAGTTTTTATAAAGAGGTAAAATGAGAAATTTGTGCTGTTATTCTGTATTTTTTACATCACAATATATATTGCAGGGTAAAGAAAATCTCAATGTCATTTTTTCCGACATCGTGCGGTCCTATTCTCAACTGAGGTCAGGTAAGAGCATCAGGTATGCAGTGTTAAGAGACACTGACTATATGTCCAAGCTGATGTGCAGTATTATGCTTGTGCCACAGTGAGGCGCTAGGACACATGCCATAGCTGTCGTCCCCAACCACCGGTACGCGGACCGGTACCGGGCTGTGAGGCATTTGTTACTGGGCCGCAGAGAAAGAATGACCAATTTATATAATTTCTGTTGTATTGCAATTTGCGTGTCAATGTGTTTTATTTTGAAAATTGACCGGATCTTCTCCGCCGCACCAGCTGCGCGTCTCAATTGACACGTCGAGACTGCACAGAACCCTTTCGTTTCCGGTCCCAGCCGGCTCGAACACTTCTGTTTACGGTCCGAGCGGGGTGGCTAACGGAGGGAGAGCTCAAAGAACAAAATCATTACATAAAGTAATTCAGTTCATTACGTTTACTGAAGAGATTTGTTCTTTTGAACGAAACGTTCACGAACGAAACAACATTATATCAGGAATCCTACTTAAAATACGGGTTTATCGCAACAGTTAACGCTAATGCACCAAGTCCGCTGTGATACAGATAGAGTCGTAGGTTGTTGTTCGACACAGGCAGAACTAATTTTACTGCGTTCACAGTCTACTCTCATTGTGGAGCTCCGACCCCCACTCCTGCATCGCGCCCACAGTGGACGCACCACGAACGGCGAAGGAGGAAGCAGAAGCGAGGCAAGCGTGTGTGTGTACGTGTGCGCCACTACAGCCGGTCCGTGAGAAAAATGCCGACTCCTGACCGGTCCGCGGTGCAAAGAAGGTTGCGGAACACTGTGCTATAGGACGCACGCCTGCATCATCACACCCTTTGTTTCTTTCTGTGTGTCAGCAGAGTTCTTTGATGGCTGTTAGCGCTATGAAACTGATGAGAGCAACAGCTCCTTAATAAATATGCCATGCTTGGCTAAATATACAAATTTTCCAGTCATCCAAATGCAACATTGCGCTGCAACAACATAACACAATGTTTTTGAATAAACTCACCTGTACATTATCTAGCACCATCCCAGCCATCACCATTCCCATTCCAGCCAGCAGGTATGGAAAAAGAACCTGCAGACATATTGCTTGGGATGACTCCTCTTCAACTTTGGCTACCGCTACTCTGGTCCTCGTCTCGGATGTTTTTTTTGGAAACGGCTTAAGGATGGGGGGTACGGTGAGCTCATCGTGTCCTTTCAAGGTACCAGTCAGATCTGCATTGGGACCTGCACCAGGGGCCTTTCCTTTGGACCGGGACTTTTTGTTCTTTTTCCTTTGACGGGTTTGTTGAGATATCTTGTCTTCGCCAGGCATGATGTCTTTGCTGGGAGTATTGGCACTGGTTTAATCTAGAAATACATAAATTACAAGATTAAGGATTAAAGAAGAAGATAGTAAAATAGTGTTGTTTTACACTTGTTTGTTGTGTACAATAAATCCCATACTTTGAAATGCCATCTCGTTTACAGTGTTGAAGAAATGAGTGAAAATGTATTGATGCATGGCATCTACACTAGAATAGACAGTATAATTAAATACACATATGTATCTTTGCTGGAGGTTATGTATTTATTGTTTTTAGCAAAACATTTTTTTTTCACAAGTATTTTAGAGTGGGCAGCATGGTGCTGTAGTGGTTAGCAAATTCACCTAAAAATTGAAAGATTGTGTGTTCGAATCTCAGTTTGGGCCTTCCTTTGTTGGGAGTTTGCATGTCTCCCCATGCTTGGGTCGGTTTTGTCCAGGTACTCCGGCTTCCACATTTCAAAAACATGTATGTTAGGTTAATTGAAGACTCTAAATTGCTCATACTGGGTGTTCCCCGCCTCTCGACCAAAAGTCAGATGGGTTTTGCTCTAGCTCACTCTCAACCCTAATGTGGACAAACACGATCGAAAATGCATTGATGGACATTTTAAGTGTTAGAGCCTGTGTCAACGAAAATCATGTGACATTCTGTTGTCAATCAGACACAGATGCAGTTCCAGTAAAAAAATAAAATAAAATAATAAAAAAAAGTCGATAATTTTCAAAATGTTTTGATTTCTCAGAGAATGCATTTATATTAAAGACAAAACTCAGGCATATGCAGAGTGCATCTTTTTTATTTTTTTTTTACGAGTAGTTGGACTCTGTAAATTTGCCGATTGTAGGACTAATAAAAGTGATCTATTTAGAGCCATTTTATTATTTCCCATTCATCCATTTTCTATACCTCTTATCCTCACAAGGGTCGCGAGAGCAGGACCCTACCCCAGCTGACTTTAAGCGAGTGACGGACCGGAGTGTAACCAGTATAGACCAACAACCATCCACACTACCAATCACACCCTATGGACAATTTTGAGTCTTGAATTAACTTAAGAAGCATGTTTTTTTTGGGAAGCCGGACTACGAGGAGCGCATGCAATCTCTACTAACCAGCCACCCAACATTTCTTTCCCATCTCTTACAACGCAATTCATACACAAGACAACCGGTAGTACAACAAAAACAAATATAAATACACACATTAAGCGGCCAAGATGTCCCGTACTCATTTATCTATATCCATTAAACAGGGACGGGGGAAAAAACAGATGAGTTTGGGAGAAAGATTCTGTCGACTCTCCGCCGGAAGTAGCCACGAGCACAGCCCATAATATCGCTCCTATGGAAACCGCTGCAAAACTAGGCGCTGTCTGATTGGCTGCAAAGAAGAGTAAAAGTGTTATGAACTGAAAGCCTCTGCCCCCATGTGGATATAGCGAGTAACGGTTTTCCCCCCATCTGTATTGTACTTTCAATATAACACATATTCACAGTCCACAAACACTTTTATCAAACTCAAATGTTCAATAAAGCATTAAAAAGTAAGACACACAGAAAATAATATTTCCTTTGCTGTAATGTTGTTAATGTCATGCAAAGACTGCATATTGGCTGGAAGTGTTACTGTGTTCTGCAGGGTAGACAGTAAGATAAGTGTTTAAAAAAAGCATGACTGCCACTCTTAATATGGCTTAGTGAACATACTCATCAAGTCACTGTGGCTAGAGAAGAACCTCTTCGGCTCTACTCCCAGACATAAGGTTATAATATATACAGTGGGAATAAGGGTTGAGATTGAATTTATTGTCCTTACCTTTGTCTTCAGAGCTTGTGTGTGCGTGTGCGTGTAGCCAAGCTAGCCGCAAGCTTCCAAGAATAACTACACTGTGTTTTAAGAGAGAGCGTGTGTCTGTAACTGTTTTTTTGTTGTTGTTGTTTTTTTTAGCATAAATGTCTGTCTATATCGAGTCTCCGAACATATTTTTCTCGAGCGTACGCTGTGTCTTGACAGTACTACATGTAATATATGAAGCAGTGTGTGCATGCATCATGGGGCACCGTCTTGAATTTCAAGCCATTGGCAGATTAGGAAAGCCCCCCTCCACCCTCGTTCCTCCTGTCTTATTCCATCTCTGCAAGGGTTGATGACAGCAGCCAACATAACTTGCACTTTGTCGGTCACGGAACAGAAATACTTTACACTGGAAATAGTTTCTATTCAAGATGAAGTTGAAGTATTATGTCGTTTTTGCTCAAGAAAATGAAGCTGGCTGTTATTTCCAACAACCTCAATCCGTTTTGGAGCAATTGGTAAATATCTAATTACACTTGGAATGCCACTTTTTTCATGACCAAAATCGACAGACCTTCTATGTCTTTGTGTAAATGGACTGCACTTATATCTTTTTCTACTTTATCTACACCATCACAGTGCCCAAAGCCTCACATACATACACTAATGGGCAGCTGCTCCCAACTGTGAGCAAATTAGGGTTCAGTGTCTTGCTCAAGGACACATCAACATACAGAAAGTCAGAGCCAGGATTCGAACCGGCAACCCTTCGGTCACTGGATGACCTTGGCTACCGAGCCACAGCTACCCACGTGTGACATCTGGCAGAGATGGAGGCCAAATTCATTGTATAGCTGGTGCATCGGGGTTACGTTCCAGACTACCCCCAAAATAAGGGAAATCTGCAACATAGAAATACTCTCTACTCTAACCCTAAGCCACCACATTTTTAAAGGTCTTTAAACACACTTTTAAGACAATACAAATGCCTTTAAACATATATTGAGAGAGCAAGGGCAATGGGTAACACAAAAATATTGTACAAATATTATAACAAAATAGAGTAACAACTGTACTAATACATACAAAAATAGAATATGCGATATAGCAGGACCGCGAAGAGTCAACCTTGATATAGTGGTGGATTAAGGTATAGTATAAAGTAGCAGTATTTAGTCATGTTTTATATATTGTTGCTGTCGGGTGGAATCCCTCCAACTCCAAAATGACAACTATTCCGTAAAAAAAAGAAAAGAAAGAAAAAGACAGCTTGCTTGAGTTTCCACACACCGCTTTGTTTTAAGTTGGTACTATACCTTATTGCTATCATATACCATTGCACTCTCACATGAACACAACAGCTAGCACCCCAAAATCAAGTTCAATGGCAAATTCAATATGCGGAAAAGGTTCTAAATTAAAATGATAAACAGGACGGCGGCCGCGAGACGTCGTCAATCGCTTAAGCCAAGCTGTACTCTCTCACATGAACACAACAGCTATGGCAACCCCAAATTATGTTCAATCGCTAATTTAATATGCTAAAGAAAAATGCTAATTCATGATGCAGTTATGGATTAAAAGTGTATGAACACGTCGCAATGACCATTTATCCATATCAAAGTCTCCAAGCCGTGCAAATCAAAGTTGCAGTCAGCCGAGCCCTATGATACAGTATCTATCCATCCATCCATCCGTCCATCTATTCATTTTCCATACCGCTTATCCTCACTCGGGTCGCGGGTGTGCTGGAGCCTATCCCAGCTATCTTCGGGCGAGAGGCATGGTACACCCTGAAGTGGTCGCCAGCCAATCGCAGGGTACATATAACAAACCATTCACAATCACATTCACACCTACGGGCAATTTAGAGTCTTCAATTAACCTAGCATGCATGTTATTGGGATGTGGGAGGAAACCGGAGTGCCCGGAGAAAACCCACGCAGGCACGGGGAGAACATGCAAACTCCACACAGGCGAGGCCGGGACTTGAACCCCAGTCCTCAGAACTGTGAGGCAGATGTGCTAACCAGTCGTCCACCGTGCTGCCATGATATATATCATCGTACAAAACTTTTTTTTAGCGTTCAAGCATGATTAAATAGTACCAACACGGCGCTATGATGGCATGGTGTTCGCGGTGTTGACAGCCAGCAGGGCCCATGAAAGTCCGCCTGTGTCACACAACTCCACCGTGCCCCCTACAGAAATGCATGTGTTAAGTCCTCAATGGGAACTCTTCAAACATCTTAGAGTGGACCAAACCCGTTTATATCCATCCATCCATCCAAAGTTTAAAGCTTACTAAAATATTTCAATATCACTGTTTTCACTTGTTATTGTCTTAAAAAACATCCAGACTTCCAATACAGGCAAATGTTACACCACAGAATACATAGTCAATCAGAAAATGTCATTGCCTCCTGCATCTGACGTGTCAGGCCGTGACAGGCTGACTTGACCAACATGTGGGAGGACCAAAATCGGGCTGAAAATCAAATATTTAATCAGAAAACAAGCCTAAAATTACTACTGAATCTATTTTTTTGTTTTCTGCAGACATCATTTGTAAGTTCAGAACTATGTAATGAGTGCCAATGATCACAGCATCAAAGAGTGCCTTTAAGGCTCAGCTTTACTGCTTTAAAGTATAAACATTGAATATAAACTGCTGCCTGTCTTGAATTTGTGGGATTTTGTGGCAATGAACACAGGAACACTGTTGCTTGTAATGTGGCTCCCCTTCATGTGCAAGCTGGATTTCATAATACAGAAATTAAGTCACAGAGACGCTCCAAATAGAGCCTCTTCACCTGACGATACATATGTATCCCGTTATATAATACAAAGTGTAATTTGGTATTTCGAAAAATGGATTTGCTGAGGCTGAATCAACTTCTAGTACATTTAAGTGTTTGTGGGAAATCCATATGGTAAACATATGTATTGCGGTAGTCCAGTCATAGGAACACAACCGGTCCTCTTGATCCTTGGATCTTCGTCCAGTTGGCCACTTCATTAGGAAGAGTGGTATAAAGTAATGTAGTCCAGAGTAGAGGCTCTTCATGGAAGAAATACGCATACAAAACTTATTCAGTGTCAGATTTAATCGTGTTTAATGTTTTGCCATGGTGGGTAGACTTGTTATACTGGAGTTTATGTTACTGTATATATGTTGAGGTATGAAGTGTAGTCAAATTACAGGGCAGTGTTTTAGAAATTAAATTGGACTAAATAGAAGTTCTCCATTTCACCACTAGAAGGAAGCATGGATTAATGAAAGAGGTTATTTCCAAATCACCCGAGTGAAAGCACATACCTATATGACTCAAACTACAATTTATGGACATAGATTTCAGGACAACAGGCCATTACACCTATCCATCCATCCATTTGCTATATCTGTATTTCCTTTTTCCTCAGTATCACAGGTAACTGCAGTGTAACTTCGGGCATAAAGTGGAGTACATACACCCTTGACTAATCGCCAGTCAATTGCAGGGCACAATCAATTTTTGTATAAAAAGTAGGGCTGTCAAATTAAAGCATCAATGCATGACTTAGTCACAACACGCTCCTTTATCGTAACCGTGGATGGATATCTGATGTCAGGTTGCTATAAAGTCAATGATCAGGTCATTGCTTAAGCCAGTGCAAAGATGAGTTAGGAGATTCCATCTGGTGTGGTCAGCAGGAAATTTTGCTTAAAAACATCACCCGATGGGATTTCCGATAAAACTAAGCTAATTTACATATAGTACAGTGCTGAACTCTCTGTTCATCGAAGTACAAGTTTAAAATACCATCTCAAAGCAAAATGTGGTCTCTTGTGGTGTATTTGGTGCCTGTTATTAATCGCAATTAATCAAAAAAGATTCATCTGATTTAAAAAAAAAAAAATCAACTGACTTATTTTTAAAACCGATCGATAGTACCTTACTTTTGCACTTTATTTCTGAAGTTACATTAAACAGACCTGTGACAAATGAGAATTTGCATCCAGTAGTGCTACAATTAATAATTGAGTATCCTACTGACAATTCTATCGAATAATCAAGCAAACGGATAAAATATATTTTTGTTTGGTTGAAGAGCAATTATGAAAACACAAGAGAAAATGAGACATTTCACCAAAAAATGATCGACCAATTGGTTTCCTCTTTTAGATAATCAACAGTATTTTTTTCTTAAATTCACATTGTGCATATAGCAGAAAACTGCATTTTCTTGTCTACAAACATTTCTAGTGAGGCAATTTCAAACACAAATACAAATAAATAAAGCACAAATATAAATCGATTTCAGTTTAAACTTGGCATTTCTTGGGAGTATCAAAAACATAATTCATTAACTAAAAAAGGAGGAACACAAGTTTGTCATCTTGTTATAGAGGCACAATTTTATCCAACTGTGGTATCTCAGTGAGAACACTCGGGGGTAGTTCATAAAAATAGTATGTCAAAAAGAGGCAAAGAAGAAGAAAAGGACACAAAGAAGAGTGTAGCTTCATGTTGAATAGATTCTAGCTGTGTGCTGATCGGTAAATAAAGTGAATTAAACAAAAGAAATACAAGACTGATTCTTGAGAACGCTTCTCTGACGAAATCAGACTGTAATGAACAGTTAGCCCAGACAGCCGACCCGCCGTGTAACGATTTATGTGATGGCTTACAAAACTATCTGCTAACGTTGATGCAGACAAGCATACGTGACGTCAATTCGCGTGATTCCCACAATGCAATCTGGATTTTTTTTGGCAATAATTAACGTCCTTATTGTCACGTTAATTGTTGTTGTCATTTCTGTGTACGTTACCAGTACTTCGTGGAATGTGTACCTTATATAACTGCCACATTTATTTTTGATGTATGTTGCAGTTTCTTTTGTTATTATTATTATTATTATTATTATCATTATTATTTTCATCACAGAGGCTAACGTTAGTGCACCCCATTCCTTTCCCTTAGCTCTTGGTGCTACAGTATTATACTGTAGTCTTTACTCGGCTGCAGAGGCCCTGTTTTCTTGCTGCCCTAATCAGAATATATCTTGGCCAAATATTTAAAAACACATGAGGAATTTTTCCCAATTAGTTGGAACCACTGTGGTACTACACCCAAAAGCCACTATAACAAAATATAAATTTAAGATATAAACACAAATGTACAAAGTACAGAGAGTCATTAAGGAATATTGTGTGTCCAGTAGTGCAATAATACTGATCAACAACAAATGTGCTAATGATGCAGAGTGCTGATAAATACACTAATAATAGCCCTACAGAGATGTGCAAACTGACAAAGTGTTACTATGAAATTCTGAGTCAACTGTTAAGAGGTTAAAGGCAAGGGGAAACAATTTATTGGAATGTCTGCTGGTTTTGGTGTGCATTGTTCGATAACACCTACGAGAGGCAAAGAGCTGCAAGAAAGTGCCGTGTTCCTTAACCCGGTGAATACATCCTGAGTTCCCACATTACTACTGTATTTTGAAATGGAATACCCACAGCCAAATTGACCTGACCTAAACTGGTACTGTGCAGTGGAAAAGCAGAGAGGGGTCTCGCCTAACCCAAGTGATACATTTATATGTTACATTAGTTGCTACATTAATACATTCATTCAGAGCTACTGCATGTCCCAAGGCTTTAGTCCAATGGGAAAAGTGTGAGAAGTTAATGCCAATAGGCCTTATTCTAGTGTAACCTGTAATAAATATGGATAATCTTATCCCTCTAATGGGTGTTGGAAAGACCTCCGAAGTAATGGAAATCTAGTTTACGGCTGTTTATTCTCAACATACATATTCAAAATAAAAACACTTTGAGCTGTTGGTTATTTATGCAATCTGCGTGATATAGTTTCACACTGGCTGAATGGGTCCAGCCATTCTCAGCAACCTTAACAGGATATTATAATAAATATACCTGTGAGATGTCACAATTATTATAAGTGGGCGAGTGTGGGTCTTTGTCCAATTTTACAGGCTACCACTGACAGACTATGTGTGTTGATAAGCACAGTGTTTGTTAGATAGGTGGTCATGTGTTTCCAGAGTCTTTGGCAAGGACGGTGGAAACTATCACGGAAATTTGTAATGCTGCTATAAATAAATGTTTCGATCTCTTGTTGCCAGCCATACTATCAGGGGGACTGTTTGGCCAGTCAGTGAGTGGTGGTCAGTGTGTATTTGCAGCTTTCTGCCACTTTATACTGTAAGTTTGGTTAAAAGCATTAACGTTTGAAATGGAATCAGACAGCAGATCTGATCCCCAGAGGAAAAAACTTCCTATTCTTTAATTACTTGGTGGTTACCGATTACTTTGTAATATACAATACTGCCATCTAAACTGCCATCTAAAATAATAAAAAAAATATGACAACTTATACTTACTCATGAAATATTACCTCCTTTTAGCATTTAAGATCTTGCTATTTGCTTACTGACTGCGCGACCACTCTGGACTCTCTTTAACAAGTTTGCGTTGCTATTTATCAGGCTATTTTTAATTTCCTGGTTTGATAACCATATGACTTATTTGCAGTTGTAAATACTGTATGTATATACAATTGCAGCCTGCAACCGAGAGATTTATGTTTCATAATGTAATATTTTGTAACTGGTTTACCTTGGGGCACCTGCTGCTGATCACACCAGCTGTCATGTGATACTTCTACTTCCCTCACTTTATCGCCTTGTCCACATGCACATACACACAAGCTGGTGCAAACACACACGCATACACACAGGCAGAGACAGGATTTCACCTACTTTTGCAACAATTATTTTAATAAAAAACTGTCTTCTGTTGTGTCAGCATCTTCACTGGGTAAAAGTTGAACGTGTTTCTTAATTTGATTACTGGACCAGCTGTTTGATTTCACTTTAAGTAACTCAAACCTATAATATGTGTATTATACATACTTGAAATGTTTAGTGTGTAACTGAATACAATCAATTGACACATTCGTGTTTAATTCAGGCGGCACGGTGGATGACTGGTTAGAGCGTCAGCCTCACAGTTCTGAGGATCCGGGTTCAATCCCTGGCCCCGCCTGTGTGGAGTTTGCATGTTCTCCCCGTGCCTGCGTGGGTTTTCACCAGGCACTCCGGTTTCCTCCCACATCCCAAAAACATACATGAATTGGAGACTCTAAATTGCCCGTAGGTGTGAATGTGAGTGCGAATGGTTGTTTGTTTGTATGTGCCCTGCGTTTGGCTGGCAACCAGTTCGGGGTGTACCCCGCCTCCTGCCACATGATAGCTGGGATAGGCTCCTATCTTAGAGCGTGATTCATTAAGCATTATGCCGGCCCGCTTGCCTGTGCAGAGCAGCTGCACACATGGCGTTAGAGTTTTGTTTGCGACAGATGCTTTTTGTAATTGTAAGTAGCCTGCGTGTACAGTATACTGTGAGTCATCGCTATTCATCACAGCCAGCTAACTGTCAATGGACAGAGTGTCTGATCTAAAACCTATGGATTCCTATTACTGAGTCCAACTTCACACATGGAGCCTCCAGCCAGCCAAAATTAAGCTTTCATTATTTGCAAGATGACAAAACCCTTTTATTTATTTATGATTTGTCTCATTTCATGATCATATCTTATCTTGTTTCTAATTACCTGCACATGTGACTCGACTTACCTTTGTTGCTATTGTGCCTTTTCCACTTGGGACTTTCTTCAGGCTGCTCATTGGCCAAACTGGCTTCTACAGTCACTGGATATTGCTTGCATGCTTCTTTGGCATGAAATTGATGGCCTGACAAGTCACGTTGTTCAAATGAAGAGGGAGGAGAAAAAAAGAGTTAACACTGTAAAAAAAAAATTGCAATTGCATTAACACTAAAAACAAAATTATTACACAATTATGAAAACCTTACATTGAAGTAGAAAATCATTGGCTCAGATTTGCACCACTATAAGCACAATCTCAGCGTCACACTTTTTGCAAAACAAACAGACATAGTGATTTGCAAAAGACTAAATACACTTGTATACATTAGACACAAAAGTACATATAGGTATCATGATGTCACTTTCTTGTAATTTCAAAGCACTGTCTGTCAAATGAGCCAATTAGTTAAACACAGCCGTCAGGTGGGCGAACACGATTGCTTAATTGTCAACACATCAATCAGGCTTAAGCATTATAAAAATCCAGCTGGTGACTTCATCTGTGTTCAGCCAAATGGAAGAAGAGATAATGTCTATTTCTGTATTGTATTTTCATTTTTTTTCAGATTTTTTTCTTTTTACTGTAATTGTAACATGTGCTGGATACAGTATTTTATGTTTATCTGATATTTGCTGGGGTTGTAATGTTATGCAGAGGGGCCTCGCTCCCGATTATGGGCCCCCATACAGCACATTCAAGGAGGGCCCTCTCCAAAAAATGTTTTGTCAAGGGGGGTGGGGGGGGGGTTGATGTCGCACGAAGTTTACCTTTATCAACAGGGGTGTGGGTAGGAGGTTGCCAGACAAACCCCCCCCCCGACTGCCCTGGGGCAGTTGTCCCCTTTTCCTCCATTTAACGCACCTGGTTAAGGACACTACTGTAGTAGTTTGCAAACTGGGACATGTTTTGTTGTGATTCTCCATGTTGACTGATTTAGTTATATGGAGAGAAATAAATTATATTTTCATCAGTCTGTAGCACTGGTTTTGTCCAGTGTTTGGTGAATTTACACATTGTATATTTGCAGTTTCTCTCTGTACTTCACTTAAAATACTCACTAATGACTGAGAAGTAGAATTGCCAAAAGTGTTTTAGGTTAGCAACAGCAATGTGTAAATGATTCAAACAAAATTAAATCATATGAAACATCTGTGTTTCATATGGTGACAATATATCGTTTTTGTAAATTTGTGTATAGTTTCATTTTTTGCAAAAGATCTTAGTTGTTTTGCTACTTGTTTGTGGGGTGGTGTGAATTGTGTGTAGAGTTTTGACAAAATTAGTCCTGTTTTCAAAATCCTGTTTAAGCAATGGAAAAAAAACTGTAATATTGTTTATTGTCATTAAATCACACTTGTTCCCACTAGTCAACATGGGAAGCACACACCAATGGCTGCTTGTATGCAAGTTTTCAATTTGGGCATATGCCAATACATCACAAAGAAAACAACAATGGAGGATAAGAATGTTGTTGTAGAGTTGGTGCTCACACTTCTCCAGCATGGGTTGTGGTACATTTACTGCGAATGTGTCCAATGGACTCACATTCCTCAAGTCATATTTTAAATCTACAGAATATTTATAAGGAAAAGCCATCACTACACATGCCTGTATTTAGTATTTCTTTACAAAGTGACATTGCCAACTATTGGCCTGCCATGCATATTATAGGTTCCTTTTAACTCGATCCTAGTAGCTCATTGTCATAGTCTCAGGATAGCGCAGAATAAAGACATTAAAAAGTTGGCAGGTATAGTGCAGGTACCTCGATCTTTAGCTATCACATAACTTGATCAGCATGTACTGTATGTGCATGTGAAGTGAATGTGTATGTGTGTGAGCTGTCACCAAACGAGCCAATAGGAACATGTGTTGATGTGCTGCAGTGTGCACACTGTGTGTGTATGCTGGGACATGTTGCATAATCAGGATGAGGTTTTGTAGCATGACGGATGATTGGAGCGCCTTACACGGTTGGACGTGCCAACACCTTTACCCAAGGATATTGTGTCATAAAAAATACCTATAGTAAATGTACGCACATATACTGTATGTAGCTTTTTGAGATGTCCAACTCCTGTGAATTCTGTCTTTGTGATACAACAAAACAACAACAAAAAAGGTTTATAAACACAGGGCAGTTTCGTACCAATTTAATAAAATTTATGACTTTACATAATATGAATCCCAAGACTAAATATTTCATTACAACTTTGAGAGATTAAAAAAAGGGATCAGCAAAGCACAAGTTAAATTGCATAATGAGCTAATAACATGTTAGCACCACAGAACAGGCACTATAGTAAAAGCTTAACTTGTCGGGGTTATCCAGGTTGTTTAGAATGAGTCAACTGTTCTGCCCTACATTCATTCAGGGAAGCAGCCATTTGCAAGTTAGTCTCCACAGTGTCCATACAAACATACCACACATCCACGCACACACGCTTGGATGCACACACACATGCATACACGCATGCAGACACGTACGCGTGCACGCACACACGCACACATGCACTTCTGCTGGTTACATATAGCTAACTTTTATTTTCACTGTGCCCCTTTTGATTTTTACCCCATAACCCCCACCTCCCCCCAAAAAATGCTTCGTTGTTACCGCTGGTTATGCTGTAATTAAGTGAATGATTTGCACAAATAATTACTTGGGCATGTGTAACGATTACTCTCTTTTTATTAGTAATGTAGAAGAAGAACACACTGATGTGGTGTATGTAGGGCCCGGAGCTACAGCTTTTTTGTTTGTACAGAAATAAGTAAATCCACTCAATATCTTTCCAGATGCACTAAAAAGATACCTTATGCCTCAAACAGCTGCTGGAGACCGGCCTCCACCCTCTGACCCACCCAGACCAATGTGAAGCTTGTAAGTTTAGCCAATTCTTTGTTATCCAAACTTTGTTCAAATATACTGCTATATTTTTGTTGTTATCATCAATGTTGTGGCACGATGGACGACTGGTTAGACTGTCTGCCTCACAAAGGACAGGGGTTCAATCCCCGGCCCCGCCTGTGTGGAGTTTGCATGTTCTCTTCGTGGCTGCGTGGGTTTTCTCTGGGCACTCCGGTTTCCTCCCACATTCCAAAAAGCATGCATGGTAGGTTAATTGACAACTCTAAATTGCCCGTAGGTGTGAATCTGAGTGCGAATGATTGTTTGTTTGTATGTGCCATGCGATTGGCTGGCAACCAGTTCAGGGTGTACCCTGCCTCCTGCCCGATGATAGCTGGCATAAGCTCCAGCACGCCCGCGACCCTAGTGAGGAGAAGCGGCTCAGAAAATGGATGGATCATCATTGTTATTAATATTATACTGTTATCATTGTTACTGAATGTTACAGTATAAACGAGTTAGTAATTACACTAAATGTTGGTCTGAATCAAACCAAATAAGGTTTATCTGTTCTGTCTGTAGTGTCTACTGTATATTACAATACAGAGTTAACGCAGTGATGTTTGGTGTGAATTTACTGTATGTTTGAATACAGCTACAAATCAGAGTGAGCCTCAGGCATCTTGGAGCAGCACCCCCTCCACCACATCAAACACACCACCTGCCCACTGTGAAACTCAGGCTGGAGCAGGTGAGTTCTGTAATTGTATGCTACAGCTGCAGTACTATCATTTATGTCAATATGACTAAATTGAGACACAGTTTGCTATAATCCTATGAATAACGAACACATTTTCTGTCTCAATGTTGACATCACATATGAATATGTACAAACCATCCTGCCCTTTACTTCTGGAATGTTTTAGTCAATTTACCAACATTATCTGTTATCAAATGTTCCTACATTCTTGTATCATATGGTAACAGTTGCACAAGACAATATATTTGATGATAAATACAGTATACAAGGGAATATAGATAACTGAAATACTATTCAGATTAGACTGCTTAATCAAGTTGTCTACAGGACACATTAAAGGTGGAATAATTATTTCCCCATCAAAATGATATATAATAATAAAATAATAAAAATGGATTCTTAATCTCTTCCTCATGTAACAGAACAATATTACTGTTATTATCCATATTTTGTGCTTCAGATGTGTTTTACTGCCAGATGTGTTGTAATTTGTAAATCATTGCGAGCATTTGCATTTATGTTTTATTTTCTTGCAGGTGAAGGCCCAACCACAGTGGGCATTATCCTGTCTCCACAGCCTGAAGCCCCCCTGTCTGTCAGCCCTCCTGGACTTCAAAGGCAACCTCTTTAGACGCTGCTGACTGGCCATCTCTTTCGGACAACGGAAGAGTGGAGTGAGTCACCAGAGGGCCATACCAAGTATCATCAGACTTTCAGTTTCCCAAAAGAGAAGATGAGAGAAGTTTCCATCACCACCATTTTTACAGACATTTAGTAAATGGAGAAAAGGTCAAGAGAAGCTGGTTAGTCTATTAAAAGAAAAACAGCCTATAGCGCTTCTGATGCAAGCTCTTCTCCCCCAAAACATTCAAACTAAACACCAAATGGAACCAGACCCCAAACTACAATTTTTTTTTTTTTTTTGCAAATCCAAGCTGCTTATATCCTATTTCTAATAACTTGGAAATTGCACAACGTTTTAAAGTTTAACTTAGAATTAAACGTTAAATACATTTAAATTTCAGCCGTCTAAACTTTTACTTTAACAGTTTATTCTTTGTTGGAAAAAAAATCTAAGTCCAAAAATTGTCCAAAAGAAAATGGACAAGGGATGCATAAGGGCTGGACTACAATTTATTCATGTAAACCCCCCTAAATTTATTTGAAACAGTGGTGTCTGTGTCAAGATGTGGCGTGTGCTGTTTCTACCCCATGTCAGTAAAGCCTAAGGCATGGAGTTCTTTGAATATGGAAAACAGATTCAAATGTAAAGAAATGCCCAATTAATAGTTTTACAAATGATAATACTAAATACTCCCTCCTCTGGATGATAGGTATACTGCTCGCTCTCTGTTTGGGTAGGGGCAAAATTATTGATGTAACAACATTGAAGTCTGGAAACATGTCAAAATGACCAAAACTGTCCAGAACACAGGGAAGAAGAGAAAAAGGGGGGAAATGGACAAAGAGAGGTCAAGCTGTTGTGACTTTTGGTTTTTAGCTCAAGCGCTATATAAGTGCAGTCCATTTACCATTTACCATTTGTCCCATTAGGTGTTGCAACAGCAAGTTACACGCATGATTTGTTTGGTAGTGATGATCTAAAATGAAGAAAATGTTTTATTTTGAATTGTGTGGCATGTTATCATATAGGTGGCACGGTGGACGACTGGTTAGAGCGTCAGCCTCACAGTTCTGAGGACCCAGGTTCAATCCCTGGCCCCGCCTGTGTGGAGTTTGCATGTTCTCCCCGTGCCTGCGTGGGTTTTCTCCGGGCACTCCGGTTTCCTCCCACATCCCAAAAATATGCATTAATTGGAGACTCTAAATTGCCCGTAGGCATGACTGTGAGTGCGAATGGTTGTTTGTTTGTATGTGCCCTGCGATTGGCTGGCAACCAGTTCAGGGTGTACCCCGCCTCCTGCCCGATGACAGCTGGGATAGGCTCCAGCACGCCCGTGACCCTAGTGAGGAGAAGCGGCTCAGAAAATGGATGAATGGATGGATGGATGGATGTTATCATATACAGTAAATGAAACGCAATGTAAAAGAAATATTTTGATTTGACTTTTTTGTAAGCGTATGTAAATCGTTGATGGAGGGGGTCGCCATACAAAATATCACCTAGGGCAACACATTGGCTAGGGCCAGCCCTGCCCGGAACACCTCACCAGGGAGGCATCCTAATCAGATGCCCGAGCCACCTCATCTGGCTCCTCTCAACGTGGAGGAGCAGTGGCTCTACTCTGAGCCTCTCCCTGATGACCAAGCTTCTCACCCTATCTCTAAGGGAGAACCCGGACACCCTGCGGAGGAAACTCATTTCGGGCGCTTGAATCCGGGATCTTGTTCTTTCGGTCACGACCCACAACTCGTGAGGGTAGGAACGTAGATCGACCGGTAAATTGAGAGCTTCGCCTTTTGGCTTAGCTCCTTCTTCACCACAACAGACTGATACAAACTCCGCATCACTGCAGACGGTGCACCGATCCGCCTGTCAATTTCCCGTTCCATTCTTCCCTCACTTGTGAAAAAGACCCCAAGATACTTGGACTCCTCCACTCTGTTTCCTCATGGAAAGGCGTGTCGGTCAGTGGCATTGACGAGGTCTTCGAAGTATTCTCCCCACCGACTTACAACTTCCCGAGTCGAAGTCAGCAGTTCTGTCTGAAGTGGGAGTTGAAACTTCTTCTGACAGGGGATTCTGCCAGATGTTCCCAGCAGACCCTCACAATACGTTTTGGCCTGCCTTGTCGGTCTTCCCCCATCATCGGAGCCAACTCACCACCAGGTGGTGAGCAGTTGAGAACTCCGTCCTTCTCTTCCCCCGAGTGTCCGAGACATGCGGCCGCAAGTCTGATGACATGACCACAAAGTCGATCATGGAACTGCTAGGGTGTCCTGGTGCAAAGTGCATGTGTGGACACCCTTATACTTGAACATGGTGTTCGTTATGGACAATCAGTGGTGAGCACAGAAGTCCAATAACAGAACACCACTCCGGTTCTGATCAGGGAGGGTGGGGGGGACCGTTCCTCCAAATCATGCCCTTCCAGGTCTCACTGTCATTGCCCACATGAGCATTGAAGTCCCCAAGCAAAACGATGGAGTCTGCTCTCCAGCGACTCAACGACTCAAAAAAGGGTGGGTACTCTGAACTGCTGTTTGGTACATAGGCACAAACAACAGTCAGGACCCGCCTCCCCATCCGAAGGCGGAGGCAGGCTATCCTCTTGTCCACCGGGGTGAACCCCAATGTACAGGTGCTGAGCCGGGGGGAAATAAGTATACCCACACCTGCTCGGCGCCTCTCACCGTGGGCAACTCCAGAGTGGAAGAGAGTCCAAACCCTCTCAAGAGGACTGGTACCAGAGCCCAAGCCGTGTGTGGAGGCAAGTCCGACTATATATAGTCGGAACTTCTCATCCTCACACACCAACTCAGGCTCCTTCCCTTCCAGTAAGGTGACATTCCACGTCCCAAGGGCGAGCTTCTGTAGCCGGGGATTGGATCGCCAAGGTCCCCGCCTTCCTCCACCGCCCAGCTCACACTGCATCCGGCCCCTATGACCCCTCCCACAGGTGGTGAGCCCATGGGAAGAGGGACCCACGTTACCCTTTCGGGCTGTGCCCGGCCGGGCCCCATGGGTGCGGGGCCCGGGCACCAGGCCTCCAGGCCTGGCTCCAGAGAGCGATCCCGGTGACCCGCGTCCGGTCAAGGGAAACCTACATCCATTCATTTTATTTATCATAGGGGTTTTTGGAGCTGTGCTTTGTCTGCTCCCTCACCTAGGACCTGTTTGCCAGGGGTGACCCTACCAGGGCTGTGAAGCCCCAGTCAACTTAGCTCCTAGGATCATTGGGACACACAAACCCCTCCACCACGATAAGGTGACAGCTCAAGGAGGGGTTATTCTGTTAATTGCAGGTGAATTGAACTGTTTTTGTTTTTTTTAAACAATTTAAATGTTTGGTAGAAGTTCCCTAAGGATCAGGAATTTACACACTGATTTTCCTAGTCTTTCGGAAATTAGCCTGTTTTGAGAACTGAGTTGGTTTGAGATAGTGTTGTCTCATGCACATCAGCCACTCCTAACTTCCATACAGGGGACCTGTCAGCTTTAGTTACCAAGACGACCAGGACGCAGTTATGACGCTGTGGCAACTTATTCTCAGGCATCCCAGATTCTGAAGAAAAAGGCAAGCAGGAAAAGAGCAGAGAAAGCCGGACATTTTCACTTGTGGTGGCAGCACTTCATCACAAAATCATCAAACGACACTTGTCAATTATTCTGCAGATCCGTGCATGTATGAAGAATGCCATGGATACACAGGATTCCTACCATTGCTTGGAAATGGTGGGTCTTCGCCCAGTGTAGCTGCCAAGTCATGGGCGGAGAGAATACATTTTGTGCCAGTATTGTGTAACTTAGTCAAAATGTGACCCACTTTTGAATCGGAGACCATTTCTAGCCTGGTTGGGTGTCGCAAGTCGGGCAGTGAATAGGGTGAAACGAGAAATGCTTGGCCACTCTTTACCAGTCATATGACAATTGGATGAGATTCTGGTGTTTTAGAAATTTGGCCGGTGGAAATGGTTGAATGGTTCTTTATCTCTATTTGCGCTGTGATTGACTGGCTAAGTGTAGTCTGTCTTTCGCCTAAAGTCAGCTGGGATAGGTTGCATCTTCCCGCAACCCTGAACAGGATAAGTGAAATAGAAAATGGATGGCTGGATGGATGGCTTAATTGTGTGTTACTGACTGCGGTTTGTGTGTGTTTCAGCATTTGACTGCTATAAATCTCAGCGGCTGGATCAGTTGTTGAACGTGTCAGAGGTGCAAAGATGCAAGCTTGTGCTGTTCACATTAAATATAATTTTGAGACTGCCCGCCAATGTTATTCTTATATGCAGGAAAACTAAGGTAGTACAATGCGTGAAAATATCTGAAAAAAGCAAGGCCTTGAATGATACTTTCTTCACTGGGAAAGTGTTTGCGTGTATTTATTGTATTTCATTGTCAAAAAAGAAAACATTGCTTTCCTTCCTTTTCTGTAGGGTGTTCGGGGATATTATATTATTTTAATTGAATAACATTTTTCAAATAATATTATGTACATACATGTTGCATGGATGCAGTCATGTTGCTTTGCCAATAAAGTACAATGGACCTTTGGAACTGAAACACTTTGTACATCTCAGAAGCTTTGACTTCTGCATACCCATTCACAATTGTATCAGTTGTCATATTACAGAGAGGAAAATGAAAATGACATCAACAGAACTAAAAATGTAACTTACCATCAAAAGCAAAAAAAAAAAAGTCAAGGTTCACGTCACAATTTACCGTTTGTAGGGTTTTTAAAAGTGAACTGCAAAACTTATTTTTGGACTTACAATGTATATATGGGAAACAAGACTGGCACCAAAAACAACATAACAACATAAATCTGACGAGTACATGTTTACTCCCATATACATATTTCAATATTTATCATCACAGTAACAGTGTTAGATACATTCCTAGCTATAAAAATTCATCCAAAAGTTAGAAAACAATAAAATATGTATTTTTCTCAATAATGTAAGTGTATATACATTCATTTCATACACTATAAGTTGTTGTTCATTCAATTTTTAGAGGTGTAGATGGATTTTTTTGTATTATAAGTGAAAAGCATTTTATTATGACTCCAATTTTAGTCGCGACTCGGCTTGATATTTTTTCCCACAGTAACTTGGGACTTGCTTGAAACCTGAAGGTTACTTATTAGACTTGCTTGCATCTTGCACGTATGTGACTTATCTTTACTTGTCATGGTCTGTGTTTTTGTTTATACTATATCGAGTTTAGTTTCATGTTTTGTCTTGTTTTCATGTGTCCCATGTTCGTATTTTGTCTTGCTCGTTACCTTTTCGTTTCCTTCTGTTCTGGTTAGCCCTGTTCCTTGTGTCTACCAATCAGCTCCCCCCAGTGCACTTGTGTCTTTTTCAGGTTTGTCTCGTTGTCTCGTCAGTTAGCTTGTACTTAATTCCCTGTTTTTTTCCCACTCTTTTGCCACTAGCAGTGTTGGTCTAGTCATGTTATGTTTCCCTATTTTGTGGTGAGTTTATTCCCTGAGTTTCTTTGTTACTTTGAACCTTACTTTTCTGGACTTTGATGATTTAGTGTTTGGATTCTATTACATTTCCTACTTGCCTTTTTTCATTTTTGTAAATAAATACTTTTTTTGAGACTCATGCATTCCTGCCTTGCCTCCCTGCTCCCCTGCATTTGGGTCCTCCACGTTTTTGCCTCAACACCACGAAAACCTCCAACTTTGACATTACTCCAACCTCTGTTAATTACTATCCACAGTAACTAACTAACTGACCGACCAAATGTCCATTCGACTGACAAAGTAACAGCAGTCACTAACTGACTATACAAACTGACTGAGTTTAGAAACTGTGGTCACTAAGTCCAGCAACTAACTTTCAATTTTTATACAATATTTAGTTGTCGAGATCAATCCTTATACTGCCTGACCTGTAGGGGTCAGCTTCTGGGTTTAAAATGAAGAGAAAATGTTGCAAATGGAGTGCAGTTACATAATGAAGTAAGCAAGAGTCTCTGGTTCCTCTCAAAGATTCAGTGGCCTGCTGTGAGCAAAGGGAAACACCCAGAACACAGCAAGGTTATAAAACACAGCATACAGTCATTGCAGTCATTTGTTAAATCATATTGCAGTCATTTGTTAAATCATTTAAGTTCATTTTTTTCTGCATTAATGTAAACACAGCACCCCATATTGATGGAAAAAAACATAATTGTTGAAATTTTTGCTGATTTATTAAAAAAAGAAAAACTGAAATATCACAGTATATAAGTATACAGTATACAGACCCTTTGCTGTGACACTCATATATTTAACTCGGGTGCTGTCCATTTCTTCTGATGATCCTTGAGATGGTTCTACACCTTAGTTGGAGTCCAGCTGTATTTGATTATACCGATCGGACTTGATTAGGAAAGCCACACACCTGTCTACATAAGACCTTACAGCTCACAGTGCATGTCAGAGTAAATGAGAATCATGAGGTCAAAGGAACTGCCTGAAGAGCTCAGAGACAGAATTGTGGCATGGCACAGATCTGGCCAAGGTTACAAAAAACATTCTGCTGCACTTAAGGTTCCTAGGAACACAGTTGCCTCCATAATCCTTAAATGGAAGACGTTTGAGATGATCAGAACCCTTCCTAGAGCTGGCCGTCCGGCCAAACTGAGCAATTGGGGGAAAAGAGCCTTAGTTCTAGAAAAAGTTCTAGAAAGTCAACCATCACTGCAGTCCTCCAACAGTCGGGGCTTTATGGCAGAGTGGTCTGCCTCTCCTCAGTACAAGACACATGAAAGCCTGCATGGAGTTTCCAAGAACTTCAGACTGGGCTGGAGGTTCACCTTAAAAAAAGACAATGAAGCACACAGCTAATATACTGAAGGAGTGGCTTCAGAACAACTCAGTGACTGTTTTTGAAAGTCCCAGCCAGAGCCCTGACTTAAACCCAATTGAGCATCTCTGGAAAGACCTGAAAATGTCTGCCCACCAACGGTCACCATCCAACCTGACAGAACTGGAAAGGATCTGTAAGGAGGAATGGCAGATGATCCCCAAATCCAGGTGAGAAAAACATGTTGCATCATTCTCAAAAAGACTCATGGCTGTATTAGCTCAAACAGGTGCTTCTACTAAATACTGAGCAAAGGGTCTGAATACTTATGGCTGTGTGATATTTCAGTTTTTATTTTTTAATAAATCTGCAAAAATTTCAACAATTTTGTTTTTCCCCTGTCAATATAGGGTGCTGTGTGTACATTAATGTGAAAAAAATGAACTTAAATGATTTTAGCAAATGGCTGCAATATAACAAAGAGTGAAACATTTCAGGGGTCTGAATACTTTCTGTATCCACTGTAGACAGAGAAGTAAAAGACAACCACTTCACTGCTGTCACTTAAGCATGACAAAACAGCTGTCAATGTCAATGTGTTTTTCATCTTGTTGAATTGGGACTACCGCATACCGTTTGTGAAATTGTGTGTTTTTTTTTTCCATTCAAAAACACTCACCCATAGTGTTTCTTACAATCAGTCTGGTGTACAAGTGTTGATCAATAAAAAGCAGTGTCTTCTTATGTGATGTACTTGGACATTCCAAGACTTAAAAATAATGGTAATCTAATCTTTTAAAATGATCTCCAATCTAATAAACGTGGGTTGAATTAATATGCCCTTTTTGCATCGTCCGACTTGAAGCAGGTTTCAAATACAAACATTTCTACTGTATTAATTGGTCTAATGCGACTTGCCTGTTATAACTCTCTCCCTGTTAGGCTCCTCAACTACACACAGTCTGCTGTGAATCAAATGTCAGTTGTGTGCAACCTTGAATTGGATTTGTGAGAATGTTACAAAACATCTTTTGTTATTACTTTCTGCCAGCAGTCTCACACATTGGAAAATATCAAAGTGAATGTGTAATAAGATGAAAGAGAGAAGACACACACATAAGGTTTTTATTGCTTGCATGGCCGAAATCACATATCTGCTCCGTTTCAAGAAGTATCAAGAGCCACAGCAGAACCCTTGACTTGAAATGAACTTGCCAATTTACAGGAGATTCACTGATACTCAAAAAAATATTACACAAAAGGTTACAAATGCAAATTGCACAAGTATTTCCCCCCTTATCATCTTATGCTTATGTCATTGTTCAAATTTGGCCACATCCGGCCCGCCACATCAATTTATGTGGCCCGCAAAAGCAAATCAAGTGCGTCGACTTCACGTTTCTTGCTAAAATAACAACATTGCAAATCGTCTTCCCTTTTATATAACGTTGATTGCAAACATTTTTGTAACTAATCCTCATTTCAAAATAAACTGAATTAACAACTTTTTACTGGCTTCTGGTTTCAAATATAGTTATTCATCGATTTGTGTGTGTATATGTAATAACATGAGGCAATTGTACATTTACTGTATATGTGTTCGCCCTCATGACGGCCCTCCGAGGGAAACCATAACTACGATGTGGCCCGCAGCAAAAATGAGTTTGACAACCCTGCTCTAGAGAGACAGAGTGAGAGCTAGTGGATGCTGTTTGTGTGGGAATTTCGACATTTACTCGTTAAAATGTTATCTTTTTTCTTCCAACTGCTTGGAAAATCACAACTTTACCCTTATCATTTTACTGGATTGCAGTCATTTTGGATTTGTACCATTATCTGGATCAATGCCAAAATTTGATGGGTTGTATTTCCGCCTGCCCTGCGATTGGCTGGCGACCGGTTCAGGGTGTACCCCGCCTCCCACCCGAAGATAGCTGGGACAGGCTCCAGCAGCCCGCAACCCTAGTGAGGATAAGCGGTAAAGAAAATGGATGGATAGATGGTTGGATGAATTTTAACCTTAGCCCATGCGACCACCAGTGAAATATTTCAGGTACATGAAACATAGTTCCTCACTAATCACAAATACAGTTAAATGAACTGATTCATGTATTGTAAGGGAGCACATCAATCATATTATCCCTCTTTTGAAAAGAGTTCATTTGAATATATAATACAACAGTGGGAGCCACTTTTGACAAAACCACATTTGTTCTTTTTCACACCATCTCCACAGGACTTGCCTCAGATGGCACAAAATGAGTCTTCCAAATACGCAGGTTATGATTTCCTCATCACTTTGTGGTTCTGGAACAAGATGTTGGTTGGATTACTTTACAGGATGAATGTTTCTTCTGGAAATGTCAGGAGCTGCGCTCGCATTCATGTACTGTAAATGTGTGTGAAGCTGCTGGATAGTACACACTTGCACATAAACATGCGCATGCCTGTACACAAGTGGAGAAAATAGTGTGACCGCTGAGCAAAACTGCAATACTAACCAGATAGTTTTAATCCTTGATGGTAGTTTCTGGAAAATACATTGTGTGAGTGGCCATGCCTTACATAATCATTTTGTGTATAGTAATAATGTGTTTGTAACCTCATAGTGAGTCTCTGTGTGTGTTTAATATTGACTCTAAACAGGAAAAAAATCGTTTTTTGCAAAATAATGAGTCTTATTATTGGTCTAAGCTGTCAAGAGTGAATAATAAAACGACAGCCCACAGTCAATCCACACACCCCAACACGCAGATGAAAACATGCAAACGTACCAGTGCTGTATATTCTGCCATGCATAAACACAACCACGTGAGCATGGCTGGAAAACACACACACGCACTCATGCACGCAAACACACACACGTACACACATACAGTGTGTCTTTTATTCACTGCTGGAGTTGTAGCATGTGGCAACGTTTAAAGTCTCGTCTTCAAGACAAAGCTCAGACTCAAGATGTGTGTGTTCGCGTGTGTGTGTGTGCGTGTCCGTGTGTGTGTGAGAGACAGAGAGAGCGAGAGAGACCTCCTACCTTTCCTTTCTTGGAAGTCTAATCCTGGAGTCTTGACAAGGTCTCCATGTCAGTACATTCCTATGTGACAGAGAAAAGCAGGAATCCCAAAAGAAGTTCTGTTTTATAACACATGAAAATCTCACTCAATGCTGCAACATTTAAACGCCCCACAAACACCTCAAATATCTCATTACGTTGCAATACAGTCGGTTGTCCAGAAATATTGCTCGCAATCCTGTTAGCTCACATCGCATCACTATTTGTCACTGTGCTTGTACAAAATTTGACACATTTGATTATGGCTGGAAAGTCAGTCGTTTCCACTTGGACTTTAACAGGTTCGACTTCAAAGCAATATCCTCAAATGAAAAAAACAAGTATTTGCTTTGTTTGTGATTAGACTGTCAGTAATCCTGCCAAGAAACATAAATCTTTTGGCAAAATGTATTGATTTTTAGAATAAATTTAGAAAAAAATATACCTGATAGGATATAGTAATGGGTAGAATATTTTCTAGTTAAAGGGGGCCCACGTCACTTTTTATGTAGATATAATTTAGGGAAAGTGACGAGAAACCTTTTTATCAGTCTGGTAATCTGAAGGTTGCTACACTTTCTTAAATTTTGATAAGAGTTCTAGACGGCCAGAGGTTTCTTTCCTCGAACCCACACACCACAAAGCGGGTAGTGAATTTTATGGAAGATTTAATGATCTAACATGGGGAATCTACAGGGAAGCAATACAGAAAAACACAAAACAAACAAATTACAGACGAAGATTGGCAAAGGAAACTGACTTGTGATGTGAGATTGGTAGAATGAGCGTGTAGTGACCATGCAGGTAGCTGGGGTCCTGTTCTCGTTCATTTAAAAACCAAATATCAGAATCAGAATCATCTTTATTTGCCAAGTATGTCCAAAAAAACACAAGGAATTTGTCTCCGGTAGTTGGAGCCGCTCTAGTACGACAACAGCCAGTCAATTTACACTAGACAGAAAGACATTGACAAAAAAAAAGTCACTGAGCAGTAAAGGGTTGCTAGTTATCTGGTAATGCCGGTACATTTTATTTTTTTTATACACTAATCGGTACTTTTAGTAGACCGCAAGTTTGACTTACATGTGTTGACCAATTCAGGCAGGTGGGTCGACCAGGGATGGTCTGCAGGAAAAGGAAGAAAAGAGAAAAAGACGCATTTCATGTGCAGGTTGGCCGGCGCGCTGGCAGTGGCAATGCTTGCCACACGGTCAGGGAAAGCTTGCACCGCAATTGCTTCTCAACGGAGCCTCGTCTGTAAACTGCCCCACACCCAAAAGGGTAGCGGTGGGTAGTTGGCAGGTGCCTTCTGCGGTCGACGCTTGGCAGCGCGGCAGGATAGTTCGGCATCTCCCAGCTTCCGGCACCTCGTGGTGAGAGGTTGGGGGCTCGCTGGACTGGGCCAGGCCTTCGGCAGGTGGAACAATGAGAGAGTGATAGAGCGAGAGAACGAGAGAGCGAGAGAGAGACAAAGAGCCTCGGCCTTTTAATCCGCTTCAGAGAGCGAGGTGGCCCCTTTTGACCAAATGGAAGCCAAACCGCGCCTCTAGAATTGCATTTCATCTTTGTATAATAGTATAGTATAATTTGTGGTTTAAAACAAATATTAATTATTGGATTTAACATTTCAAATGTTATGTGATTGTTCCAAACACTGTTGGGCAGCTGTGGCCCAATGGTTAAGATCATCGCCTGCCACCGTGGGGGACCTAGGTTCAAGACTCCGACTGGACCATCCGCCAACATCACCCGGACTCATGGCTGTGGTGTCCTTGAGCAAGACACTGATACCCTGAAATGCTCCCCGGGCGCATCAGCTGCCCCCTGCTCCAGTGTGTTCCACTAACATGTGTATGTGTTCACTGTGATGGGTAAAATGCAGAGAACAAATTTCATGTGCATGCATGCATGCATGTTCATGACAATAAAGTGTGATTCTTCTTCTACTTGTCCACTCACTGTAATAGTCTTGCCATGCTGGACTATTTGCATATCTGTTGTTGCCCAATACTGGCCACTCATGTCAGAGTAGTATTTTTGATTGAGTACTTTCTTACTCTTACTCAAGTAATTATTTGGAGGACTACTTTTTACTTTTACTTGAGTCATATTATTCTGAAGTAACAGCACTCTTACATGAGTACAATATTTGGCTACGCTACCGACCCCTGGTCGGTTATTTGTCATTGTGATTAGTTATTTGCTGTCGTGTGTTTCAAATTGCTGTTGTGTTATTTAGTTATTTACTGTTGAGTTTTGCACTTCAGAGCCACAGTAGTTTGCAAGCCAGTGCTGGTTCTACCACTTCCAATCACACCGCAGCAAACTGCTGCAACTGTCCTGAATTGAGCCGTTTGATGGAAAATGTGGGTTCTCCTTTTTATATTGACATGTAGATTGCAGCCGCCCTGGAGAACAGTTAACACTTGGATTGTCATTTTGTAGACATCATGGGCAATCACAACATAAAATGCCAGCGATTCAGTCAAGGAAAGAGGACATTCACTGGTATAGAGAATGTCCTTGTTGCTATAATGGCTCTTTTTGGAGGCAAATCTCATTTCACAGTCATGGCAATTGAACAAAGTGTAACCCAGATTTCAGCTATCGCAATCTAAAAGTAAGACAGTTATACTTAAAACCTGCTGCACAAATTACTATGGATAAGGCCTGACAAAATCCAATTTTCTTTTAGCATGAATGCAGAGTAGGGCCTTTCATGGTATGTGTTTTAATGCCTTCTTCTTCCATATGCAGTAAAGTCTATGACTGTTTGGATCATTTGGTTTCCAGGCCCTCTAAATTATTCACTTTTTTCAAAGCTCATTGTGACAAACATGAAGGGCATTTGTCGGAAAATTACAGTTGCTCATAAGACAAACAGCATCTCTGTTCCTTTGAGAGTATGTGTGCAAAAACCGTGGCAGTGAGCTTGCACACACTTGGGCGTCAACTAAAGCAGCTCATGGACTGTCATTGGTGTTATTGGGTGGGAAGAATGACTTAAGTGATATCTGAATTGGGCTATGCAGGAGACCCACAACTGAAACAAAAAAAAAAACACTCTGTGAATGCCAGAATCAGGACTGTCATAAATACATCCATCTATCCATTTTCTGAGCCGCTTCTCCTCACTAGGGTCGCGGGCGTGCTGGAACCTATCCCAGCTGTCATCGGGCAGGAGGCGGGGTACACCCTGAACTGGTTGCCAGCCAATCGCAGGGCACATACAAACAAACAACCATTCTCCCTCACATTCACACCTACGGGCAATTTTAGAGACTCCAATGAATGCATGTTTTTGGGATGTGGGAGGAAACCGGAGTGCCCGGAGAAAACCCAAGCAGGCACGGGGAGAACATGCAAACTCATTAACTTAGAATTTTATGGCTGCAACACTTTCCAAAAAAGCTCAGACAGGTGGTTTAAAAGACTGAGAAAGTTGAGGAATGCACATCAAACACCTGTTTGGAACATCCCCCATGTGAACAGGCTAATTGGGAACAGGTGGGTGCCATGATTGGGTATAAAAGGAGCTTCCCTGAATTGCTCAGTCATGCACAAGCAAAGATGGGGCGAGATTCCCCTCTTTGTAAACAAGTGCATAAGAAAATAGTCTAACAGTTTAAGGACAATGTTCCTCAATGTACAATTGCAAGGAATTTAAGGATTTCATCATCTACGGTCCATAATATCATCAAAAGGTTCAGAGAATCTGGAGAAATCACTGCATGTAAGCGGCAAGGCCGAAAACCAATATTGAATGCCCGTGACCTTTGATCCCTCAAGCGGCACTGCATCAAAAACCAACATCAATGTCAGTAAATACAGTTCGGCGCTACAGCTGTCAGTGCAACTTGAAACTATACTATGCAATGCAAAAGCCATTTATCAACAACAGCCAGAAACGCTGCCGGCTTCTCTGGGTTCTCGAGCTCATTTAAGATGGACTGGAAAAGTGTTCTGTGGTCCGACGAGTCCACATTTCAAATTGTTTTGGGAAATTGTGGACGTCGTGTCCTCCGGGCCAAAGAGGTAAAGAACCATCCGGACTGTTATGGAGGCAAAGTTCAAAGGCCAGCAGCTGTGATGGCATGGGACTGTGTTAGTGCCAATGGCATGGGTAACTTACACATCTGTGAAGGCACCATTAATGCTGAAAGGTAGATACAGGTTTTGGAGAAACATATGCTGCCATCCAAGCAACGTCTTTTTTCATGGACGCCCCTGCTTATTTCAGCAAGACAATGCCAAACCACATTCTGCCCGTGTTACAACAGCATGGCTTTGTAGTAAAAGAGTACAGGTACTAGACTGGCCTGCCTGCAGTCCAGACCCGTCTCCCATTGAAAACGTGTGGCGCATTATGAAGCGTAAAATACGACAACGGCGACCCCGGACTGTTGAACAGCTGGAGCTGTACATCAAGCAAGAATGGGAAAGAATCCCAACTACAAAGCTTCAACAATTAGTGTCCTCAGTTCCCAAACATTTATTGAATGTTGTTAAAAGAAAAGGTGATGTAACACAGTGGTAAACATGACCCTGTGTCAGCTTTTTTGGAATGTGGAAGTTTATCAGTTTGAACATTAAATATCTTGTCTTTGTAGTGTATTCAATTAAATATAGGTTGAACATGATTTGCAAATCTTTGTATTCTGTTTTCATTTATGTTTAGCACAACGTCCCAACTTCATTGGAATTGGGGTTGTACATGGGCGCAGTGGACAAAATCATTAGTGCTGCTCATCCCGCAAATATTTCTTACAAATTGTCATTTAAAGGGAAATAAAAAGGAATTCGAATGGCAAAAAACATGAGTATTGTTACAACAGATCAAATATGTACCAAACACACATTCCCTGACTTTTTGTTTTATGTTTAGTTGCTTTAAATGTGGGTTAAATTGTGCACTATATTTTGCTCCCAACTTCATTGGAATTGGGGTTGTACTTTGAATAGTTGTAATGAGGGTAATCATTATCTTGAATTAAAAATATTTAAAAACCTCATCTGTAAAAGGAATAGCCCTCAATTAATCTGCCAATACATATTTTCTAAAGATTTTGCTGGAGAGAAAAAATGAGTACTTACGGCAAATTTTTTCTTTGGTTTGTCATTTAGTTGAAACACTGGCACAATATATCATTAAACTTTATGGCTTTATGTATCTAGATTGTGTACTTATCTAGATAAACTGCATAGAGATGTTGATTCACATTATAAATGTAGATAAGACAATGCAGTTACGAGGATATAAAAATCTTTGAGCTCTCAACCTAATTGCTGCATGGGTTTGCTCAATTCTTGACACTCAGTCATTATAAAAAGCTGTCATCAGTTTTAGAGAACTCTTATCTTCTTTGCTCCAAGACACTTTTGGAGCTGGTGAAATAAGTGGGTAACTTTCCAAACTTGGCTCTGTGCTTGTGCTGGTGCAAAGAATGCAGCGGTTGTTTTAACATTACAATGACTTGGCAGGGCTCTGCCGTGGTTCCAGACACCCCCAGACTTTCATCGCAGGATGCCTCCAGCAGCAATTCATAGAAAGTTGAGGTGATCATGAGTACATAGGCTTTCAAATGCAACATTTTTCCTGTAAAATACTTTTTTTTATGTAAAAAGAGACCATACCTGTCAAGTTTGTGTTAAATTTTAATAAGCACAATTATTATTTACACTACTCAGTTTAAGTGACAATTATTTTTGGCTCCTAATTGCGAAACAAAGAGAGGAAAACCTCTGAAATCAAATATCCTTAGCTACCAAATGTAATAAACCGCCATGAAGGAACAATCTGCCAATACAACTGCACCAGTGTTGACAGTTGTGTATTTGTATGCTCAGTGTATGTTACACGTCAAACACATGGCCTGGGGGCCTGATCCAGCCTGCCAAATCATTTTATGTGGCCCGTGTAAACAAATCAACAGTGTCAACTTCCGTGGGTCTTGCTCAAATCCATACTAAAACTTCAACTTGTCATATGTAATAAATGTTGACATTTTGCAAGAGTATTTATTTTTTGTTACTGAATCCTTTTTACAGTAACTTGAACAAATATCCTTGACTTCTGATTTCAAAACTACATATCCCTCAACTTATTGTGTATATGTAATAATATGATGATGCAAGTAAACGTCACACGGCCCTCTGAGGGAAACCATAACTACAATGTGGACCTCGACAAAAATGAGTTGGACACCCCTGGTGTATGTGATATCACATATGCGTCACTTGACAGTAGATAATATACTAGTAAATAGTAAATACTGTACCTTTTCATTGAGACTCTGGGCTGCTTGAGAGCAAGAAGATCCTCGCCTTGCTGCAACGCCCTTAGCCTAACGATTTTCATGAGGGTTACTGTTTTTTCAACACCGAAGCGTATGCTATCAATACGCACATTTGATAAAAAGCAAAAAACGCAACCGTATGCAGCACAATGTACCATTCTTGGTCTTTTGGTTTTCTTGTCATCCACACATGTGGAATGCGCTGACAACTTTGACCTCCCTAGCTTAGCGTTGCCATCAGCATGGAGCCCAAAATGTGCATGCCTTATCTACCTAGGCATATCTGTGGTGCCTCTGGCCTCACAGGACTGGTGCGTCCTGGAGGCCGCGCCCCCTAGTGGCCTAGCAGACTTCCGTTGTGCGTGGTGTGAACTTGCAGAATTTCACCTTTGCAGTTGTTTTGGGATTTGTGTGTTTTTTTTGTGTGTTTGCAGCATTTTTCATTTGCTGTTGTTTTCTGTGATTTCAGTATTTTTATTTTTGCAGCCTTTTTCTTTTGTAATTGTTTTATGTGCTTGTGTGTTTTTCATTTTGGGTCATTCCTGCTATGTAACATATGGCCGTTTGCAGAACATTTGCTCCTACAGGCCACTCTATGTAAGAATTTCCTCACATGCTGTTCCTCACATGCTGTTAGAAACAAATTTTGGACCAAGAATATAATGACTGTACTAGGACAAACAAAATATTATGTGTGGATACAGAAAAAGAAGATGATAAATCAGAAGAAGCACACAATTGAAACAATAACAGATATCAATAGCAGGAATGTTTTGATGCTTTCGCTTGCTTGTCTGAGATATTTATTGACTTTCCTTTGTCATAGGATCTGGGACATTCTGCAGATGGCAACACTGCCCAAAGTACTTTCCCCCCACACAAAAGGATGAAAATTACACAATCGTAAACACAACAGCACAAAAACAGTGCCACTCTTATGAATACTGGTTTCAGCCTCGGCAGTGTTGGGAAAAGTTCATTTTCTGCTTGAACTAGTTCAAAGTTCAGTTCATCGTTTTAAAAATGTACTAGTTCAGTTCATAGTTCATAATTCAAAAAGTTTTAACTAAATTCACCACTCCAAAAATTAACTAGTTCATAGTTATTTTTTTTCTTGCTTCTTAATGTTGCTGACGGGCTATTACCCTCAAAATACTGGGTTTTCATTTTCCCATTGTTGCCACCCATTCAGTCCACACCAGTAGCCAGATACAGCTTTCACCCTAGAATCTCAAAAACATGAGGAAAAACTGGTGTCTTTGGTGGTCTTTTTTAAAATGAGGAATTAAAACAAAAACAATGTGCAAAATAAAAATAAAATAAAAAACGATTGGCTGGCTACCGGTTCGGGGTGCACCCCGCCTCCCTCCCGATTTGTCCTGGAGGTCCCTAACAAAACCTGGCACTCTTGATTGAAAATTAGTTTTTGTTCGTAAACCGGAATGAGTGTGTTCTCAATTACGTTCATCAGGCAGAAATGAACTAAGTTCAGTTCAACAACACTGAACCTCGGTAACACATAAAATGGCTTTAAATAGGTCATTATTAAGTCAGTCCTTGTGATTATTATTTCTCGACTTGGTTCCTGAGGTTTGTGGTAAGCCTATAATGAGTATACTATTATTCACTGATTTACTAACGAATTGACTAGTTTTACTAGCTTTTTCCCCCTGCACGCTCACACGCACAAACACACACTCACATGCACACACACACACGCTCACACACACTGAGTCAGACAGACGTACAGACAATCACCATCTTAACTCAAATTGAAACCAGATGTTATGCATTTATATCATCATGAAGACAGGAAAGAGAAAGAGGAAAACAATGTTTGTTTTGTTTAATTTTAGGAAATGTTGCTTAGATTCATATACAGTACAAATACGTGGCGTGCTCCAAATGGTCTTTAGGAAGACTACTGTAATCTGGGCCATTCAGAGAACAGTGGTGTGCTTAAGTAGTTGGTCTGGTAAATGACATATTTAATGCAAATCTTCTTTAAAGCCATGATGACATTTTTAACATGAGTTGCTTATTTACATACAATAGATGCCCAGTGTATGGAAAGGTCTAGAGCATGGGTGTAAAACTCAAGGCCCGGGGGCCAGATGCGGCCCGCCACATCATTTTATGTGGCCCGCAAAAGCAAATCATGTTCGTCAACTTCCGTGATTTTTGCTAAAATCTGTACCCAAATTCCAAACTGTCATAATAATAAACAATAATGTTGAGATATTGCATTTTCTGTTACCAAACCCTTCTTCTACAGTAACTTAAACAATACTTGAACAAACTATCATCCTTGTCTTCTGATTTCAAAACTAGTTATCCCTCAATTTGTTGTGTAATGGTAATAATGTTTTGGTGATGATTAAACATTTGTATGGTTTCGTTTCACTGTTCTAACAGCCCTCTGAGGGAAATCATAACGACCATGTGGCCCGAGACAAAAAAGAGTTTGACACCCCTGGTCTAGAGTATGGTTTTAGGCTGGGAGAAATTTTAAGAGGCACCACTGGGCTGAAAGAAACTGCTAAGTTTGGTGACAATTAACTGTAAGGCACTACAGTGGGACAAGGGTTAAAGCCACAGAACATTTCATTGGGAGGTTTATTCGGGGGGAATTTTGGAAATATACAATTGGATTTTTCATACGACTAAATGGGAATAGCCGTCACGGTGCACGACTGGTTAGCACATCTGCATCACAGTTCTGGGGACCGGGGGCCTGGGTGGGTTTTCTCCGGGTATTCCGGTTTCCTCCCACATCCCAAAAACATGTGTCGTAGGTAGACTGAAGACTGTATATTGCCCGTACGTGTGAATGTGAGTGTGAATGGTAGTTTGTTTCTATGTGCCCTGCGATTGGCTGCCGACCGGTTCAGGGTGTACCCCGCCTCCCGCTTTAAAATAGCTGGGATAGGCTCCAGCAGCCCGCGACCGTAGTGAGGATAAGCGGTAAAGCAAATGGATGGCTGGATGGATAAATGGGAATACATTTTTAGGGTGTTTGTATGTTTGTGTGTACCTTCGGGTATGACAAAATTGGAGGAGGCTGAATGTTTGGTTTTAGAGAAGAATGAAGAGAAGCGGGTCCTAGGACAGAGCCCTGGGACATACCAGCAGAAATGGGATTTGTATGTTTTCAGTGGAATGGACAGTTTATGGCTGTAATGTTGAATTGCTCATTTCTCCCAACATGCTTCAATTTCATTCAGTTTGAATAACTGGATACGGTGTATTGGGTATACAGGTGGGTAGATGTTTGCTAAAAGGTAAGGTAATATTTATATTTCTTGTGATTCATAAAAGCACATTAGTAAAAATATATCACTTTAAAACTGTAGGGGGAACCATTAAATGCAAAAAAAAAAAAAAGGTGACTGTTGTGACGCTGAACCAGTTGCCAGAACCTCCCCCGACGTCATGGGCTGCATTCTTCCAGGCTGCTTCGCTATACAGCAAATACAACAACGAACTGTTTGCTTAATATTAAAACATGCATGTGAGGCGCCACCCACTGGCGTTTGAGAGTATTGCAACCCGTGGGCTTCCATTCAGGGTTCTAACTGATGATAAAATGTCTATCTTGATACTTCACAAACTCTGCACAAATATTCCAAATGTATGCGTTGATGTCTGTGTCAGTGTGTCAACTTTACCGGTTCAGCTGCAAGACTTTGAGAACTGTTTGTCCTGATTTGAAACCCCAAGGAGCATGAAATATGATTGAACCATAAGCAGTTGATTTGCCAAGACTAAAGTTTAAACAGTTATTCTATATGCTTGATCTATGAGTAAAGAGTACATAGTTTGGAGTATTTTCTATTAATATATGATTTTTAACCCATTTCATGGGTGAAAATTGTAGGCTAGATTCAAGCTGATGGGTGTGGTCTTGGCTGGTCATCGTTCCTCTTCGACACGCCCCCTGGGTATTTAACCGGTGACTCCCGCCGCCTCGCTCTCTTGGTTCTTCGCTCTTGCCTTGGCTCTTGCTATCATCTCCCCTGCTATGGGGTGGCCCTTGGCCCTACCCTTCCTTTTGTTCGGGCACGAGGCCCGGTAACCGCGGGTCTGAGGGATGCAGCCTCTACGTGGGCCACCGCAAGGCAATCAGAGCAGCTGCTACTGAAAATACCAGGTACGCTTCCAGCCAAGCGTGATCGCTCTGAACTTGCTCGCGAGTCCCTGAAAAGGCAGGAAGAGAAACGGTCGCAACCTACCACAGAATGCGTGAGGAACAACTTCTTTCCCTTTTTCCAGCTGGTTTTGTTTTATTTTTGTGGATCTTTTTCGTCCACCAAACCTACCTCCTCACCTCCTGAGACTTCCGCAGAAAGACTACTCCCAAAGACCATCTGATCTACATTCGTGAGTAACACAGCAGTGGTTGCCAGACTGTACAATATTAGTGCCTAATAATTTCGGGGAAATTACTAGCTTCACACAAAATCCCAACTTTGTCTTCTCTCTCTCTCTCATCCAGACTGGACGAATTATATGCTCACGTTTTCAACTTTACTCCAACATACAATGTTCTAGTTCCCTTTTTTACACACCTATTCCCCCCCCCCCTCTTCTTTCACCAGTATTAGTGTTATTTTCTTCCTGTAGTTAGCCTCTTTGTGTTTCCCTATCGATCCCTCGTAGATTTAATTAAATATTCTATAAAATTCCACTCTTGATTGTGTTTTGTGTGTGTTTTGAGTTTAAGTAAACCTCTGTCATCTGGAGCTCGTATTTCATAAAATGTAGCAACTTTTAGATTATGAGACTGATACAAGGTTTGTTGTCGCTTTCTCCTAAATTTTATACATATAAAGAGAGACGTAGTGTCCCTTTACGAGACGAGAAATTAGTTTGATTCTGACGTTAAACATCTATCGGACTAAACCGGAAGTGAATGTAGGCGTTTACCTTCCTTCGTATATTTTTCCAAATTAATAAAATTTTTATTTAAACCAATATACGCTACAGTGACAGTTGTTGCAAGTAGTATTGTCATAGGCTTGCACCCACGCTTCTTGAGCAGTGTCACCACAGTTACCTGGAAAAGTAACTTAGATACTTTACTTAGTTATTTTAGTGATTACTTGATTTCAAAAGTAACCAAGTTAGATTACAAGTTACTTTATTAATTACATTCAGCATCTGCCGAATGGCAGTATTATGAACTATCCACAGTATGAAAGTGTACAGCTGTAAACATTACTTGGCAATCCACTCAATGCAAGTTACAGAATGCCATCAACATGAACCATCCGTCCGTTTTCAACACCGCTTATCCTGGTTAGGGTTGCAAGGCGCTGGAACCTATCCCAGCTGACCTCGGACTACACCCTGAACTGGTCGCCAGTCAGTCGCAGTGCACATATAGACATGGACAACCATTCGCACTCACATTCACACCATCACTGATTGGGAACGGAACCCATGCTGCCCACACAGAAGTCAGGCGAGTATACCACTACACCATCAGTGACCAACATGAACCTATACATAAATATTTGTGGGTAACTTGAAGCTGCATTAAATGAGCTTTAAGGCCGACCACAGGCGCGGGCATTGCGTAACGTCAGCCCCCATGAAACACGCATGCCAAAACTTAGTCCAGACTTGACGTGCCCAATAACACTGTTGTAGCAGAATGTGAAAGCTTCTGTTTCTGAAGTCATCCATCCATGAAATGGGCCCAAACACAGCACAATTTTGGTTAAAAAATGCTTAGGAATTTCTAAAAAAATTAATTGAAGCTATTTATGCCTAAACTCGCCTGAGTTTGGCAGGTGATGAAAAGCTTTGCACAAAACAGTGCGTTCTCACGCAGACATTTTTTTTCCAAGAGGATTTGGAGTGTAGCAGCCATGAAGTGGGCAGGTACTTGATGACGGAACTACATCACAACGACGGCGATTTAAAATGCTGTCGTTTGGAAGCGATTTGGGGTTCAAAGGCTATTGCATTCAATAGACAAACTGCATAGATGTCAAATTTAAAACAGGTCACACTCATTTTGACCTGTTATCCATAAAAATAGTGGAATAATTTGGATTTTGATGGATGGGAACATTTAATTTGGAATCAAACAAGCAACAACAATCATAAACTCGAATAGCTAGAATATTTCTAACACCTTTTATGAAGGAAAATGACACAGTGACTTGAATAAGTAACTTTAATCTGATTACTGCTCTGGAAATAGTCATGTTAGATTACTCATAATCTAAACTGCATAGATGTCAAATTTAAAACAGGTCACACTCATTTTGACCTGTTATCCATAAAAATAGTGGAATAATTTGGATTTTGATGGATGGGAACATTTAATTTGGAATCAAACAAGCAACAACAATCATAAACTCGAATAGCTAGAATATTTCTAACACCTTTTATGAAGGAAAATGACACAGTGACTTGAATAAGTAACTTTAATCTGATTACTGCTCTGGAAATAGTCATGTTAGATTACTCATTACCCCCAAAAGTGGTCATATTAGGGTAACGCGTAACTAAATTAATGGTATCGCTGCTCTTGAGCATGTGCTAAGCTAAGGCATGTGCTAAACCAAGCAGTGCTAACTGGAGTTTTCTTTTGTCTATCCTGGAATATCTTTGCTCTAATAATAAATATTTTAAAAATCATAGTGGCGTTACCAGACCATGGGATTTCCTTTGTCTCAGAAGTGCAGGCATGTTGAGCTGAACCAGTAAGGGACTTAACCAAAGCCTTACACAGAAAAAGTTGACTAGGGTTGTACCATGTTCGGGCAAGGCATAGGGTGCCTAAAAATTATTTTTACAAGCTACAACCATGGAAGTTTATGTTATGATTGTGATTTATCATTGTTTTTCAAATAAGTATACATTTTACATGTTTGTTTTCATTTGGATGCTTGATTTCTGCCTGTGATTTGTCTTTTAGCAGGGCCCTTAACTCTATAACTAGGTGGAGGCTAATCTAGAAGGGCAACAAATGCCGAAGCCCTTATAGTCGAGGCCTCATGTGCTTAATGTAGACTTCTCATTACTTTCTTGATAGGTATAAGGTAGTATCTTTTTTTCAGTATTTTATTCTGTCATTTCTGTGTGGAAAATATTTTATTTTTATGGAATTTAAAATAAACTAAGGGAAGACTACTAATCCCAAACCTTCTTCTTTCAATGGTGGGAAAAATCTCATATATATAGGAAATTGTCCTTAAAATATATTTTTCATACACTTTTGCAGAATATGTAACTACATGTGCGCATAATATACTAAACGCACAGTATACATTGAATACTTGAACAAAAACTGGTCAAGCACCAACATGCTGCAAATGTGCTACTTCCTGTTTGGGTTTAACAATAGGATGAAAGGTGAAGGCTGACAACACAGCTATAGTACGCTAAGATTAATGAATGACCTAAAATAACGTAATAACAACAAATACATATGGTTCAAAAAGTGAGAATTTTTCCAAATCATTTTTATGTACAATTTAATATTATAGCTAAACAGAAATTAGCTAAAGTCATCTAAAAAACAAATGCAGACTGGTGAGAGAAAGCGAGAGAAAATGGTTGAATTTCTTGGTGCTTATTGCATAGTATGATTAGACTGTCATAAATGTAATGAGGTAGAATAAGCTCTGTAAATTGATCTGATATCGGCAAGCTTTTTCTCATGAATGTAGCTGTATTTCATTTTACTGGCTGTACCTCCCAGGCCTGGCCTGGGTCCTGTTTTGCTGCTGGCAGGATGACAACATCACTTACAGGGTGGAAACACTGCTGAGCTTGTCAGCATGACACCACACACACGTGTGAGGGGCTGTTAAGGACATTATTCAGGATTACTATTCACTCACACTTACTATTCAAATGCTTTCACACACACACAAACTACTGAAAGGCTCTCATAAACACAACTCAAACACTCTCATACGCACGAGTCTTGCTCTCATAAGGACTACTCAAACCCTCTCATTAACACTACTCAAACACTCTCATGCTAACAAGTCTTGCTCTCATAAGCACTACTCAAACACTCTCATTAACACTACTCAAACACTCATTAACACTACTCAAACACTCTCATACGCACAAGTCTTGCTCTCATAAGGACTACTCAAACACTATTATTAACACTACTCAAACACTCTCATTAACACTACTCAAACACTCATACAAATGAGTCTTGCTCTTATACGGACTAATCAAACACTCAGATTAACACTACTCAAATGCGTTCACACGAGCACGTCAATCACATTCTCGCACACATCACTGGCATTCATGAGTTCATGTCAATCATGCTCACGGTCACGTCGATTATGCTCACACGTGAATAGTGTAAATCTTTTATGAGGTAGTTCAATTCGCAAAGTGAAATTATACAGATGAACTGCACACTGCACACAGTCAGAGTGAAGTATTTCATATTTAAAATATATTTTTGCCAATAGAGTTTATACCATTCAAGTTCCTTTTTATTTCACTTTAAATTAGGCCCAATTTGTAAGACATATTTGTGAGCAGCACTAATGATTTTCTCCACTGTGCCCATATAAAATATGCCATATTTTCACAATTTTCTTACTTCCTGTGCCAAACAGCTGATTCAACAGTTGGTATTGACCCTTGTTTTGGTGCACTGTTAGACATTCCATAGGGTTCTTACAGGAGCTTACTGGCAAGTTACTGTAAAAAACAAAAAACAAAAACAAAACTTAAAAAAGTGAGGGTTGAGAAATCTGAATTGGATTCTGCAGTCATGCACCACTTGATAAATCGTATTTATACACGCGCTGTGAATCATTATTTGCTCTCAATACTAGTTGATTAGCTTACCTGAATCAGGTGACACTTGGCAGGTGACAATTGGCTCCTGTCTCTTGACCTCAACAATGAGCGTTCTCCCATGGAAACCAAACCGACATGTACAGTATATAATAAAGCATATACAACAATGTTTTTCTGCAATGGTGCCACATCATTAGTGTTCAGTATTTCTACACAATACATTTTTGATCAGTCTCTTTCCTGTATTATCATATTGTCTCTTGTTATATATGCATCTTGTTATTTACATTGAAATGCTTAAACACTGTGAAGCCATGCTGGGCACAAATATTACATTACACTTAGACATTGCTGTAAATTCTACAGTTATTTACCACATACCAAACATTAAAATACTGTAAAGTGATTATACTTTAATTAAATAAAGTTAATTAAATAGTTTCCACTGCATCATGGGCTTTTGGTTGACGTTGCACACTATAAACAGAGAGTTAATATATTTTTATTTCAAGGTTACATATTCTGCCACACCAACTTTCTCTAGTATTTGTGATGTAATATTGTCTCTATGGTGCCTCAGTAAATATGAAATATGAATTAAAATAATCCACGCACTCCTGAGTTCCAGAAGTTTTTCTGCTGAGAGGCCTGAAATCAGACAATTAGAATTTCTCGGGTTTATCTACGTCATTAGCAAAGATCTCCGCCTCCCCTTTTTGCTCCAGAGCCAGCGCTGTCAACAAAACAAAGGTTTGCTCTCACAAGTGGGTCTACTACACGGAGGCAACCAGTCAGAGGAGGGGGTCGGTTTTATCCAAATATGGACAAACCAGATACAAAACTGGGTCAAACAGAAGAAGCTGTCAGAGGGGACTTTTCTGGACACTCGTATGACCAAACCAAGGTGTTTTTTTTTAAATGAAATTGACACTTTTATACTAAGTCCATGTTAGAGTCACACTATGGCATTCTAAATAGACAAAATACGCGCTCTTTAAATCAATGTTTTTATTCATTGTCGTGCTGATGAGTCACATAAGGGAAAATGGGAGCTCTTTTGGTTTGTGGAAGAAGTAGTATTTTACTGCGGTATGTGGTAAATAACTGTAGAATTTGAAGGAATGTCTTACAGTGTACATAAAGAACATTTCATTACACAGCAGCATAGCATTTTACCTCCCATTTGCTTTGGAGCATCCTGTTTCAAAATCACAGTCATCAGCAGCTCACTCGGACTTCTGACTTCTCTATTTTGGGTCATTTACTGCACGATAGAATGCCGAATTCACATTTGTCCTCTTCGTAAACACTTACAGTAACTACACAGCTGATTTGTCCCACCGGTATTTTAGGAACATCAGTTGTTGTTGTTCAGCAAACTGAATATCAGTTTAACTACAGAGTTAATGTCAATGGATCGGGACAGTAATCTCAGTACCATAGTTAAATTGACCAGATCAGTGTTACAAGTGAAAACACACCTCCCTGTGTCCTTACGTATGTGTATGTACTGTCAATTGAGTATATAATCCACCAGCATGTACGAGAACACAAACACACACACACAGGAAAAATAAACTTCCTAAAGTATTCAATGAAAGAAGCTTGTGTCTTATTTGTATTTTCCATCACACAGTGATCACTGAGCCATCTCACATGGAAACAAGCCCAAGTCGGGTCATAGAAACAGAAAATTCACCCTTAAATTGAATCCTGGATGAAAATCATCTCTGCTGCTGCCCCCCTCCTCCCAGACAAGTGATCATCCACAGAAGAGGAGCTTCCACATGCTGCTTACCTTGAGGGTGCACATTTCCCCCCCAAATACTTTCTTTTTACAACTTTGTAGTAAAAAATGTAAAATAAAAACCATGATGAATCTTTTTCCACATTAAATGGATCTGCAAGATGTAAAGGATGTGCCAAAAAAAACACATGACTCGATAAAGCCCAACTTGTAAGGCCATATTTAAACAAATCCAATCCAATTTCACCATTATCAGAAAGGTGGAAAAAGGTTTCCATTGGTTTCTGTCAGAATGTAATCAAGAATAACATTCAACCACGAAAACTATTTTTTTCCCCCTGTTCAGGAATACAAGTAAATAAAATTATGTATTTAATTTATACATTGAGCTTATTTAAAAAATGTGCATAACTCGTTTTGTTGTTGTTGTTGTTTTTGTAAAAAGTACATTTCAAGGATAAAAAGTAATTGCATTTAGTATCCCAAAAAATAATTTGGGTTAAAGAGTGTATGCATACTGGTATATTAACCATGATAATGGTTTTGATCATTGTCAATGTTGTTTAGGGCAGCTGTGGCATAAACCTTATGGTTGGTGATTTATTACATTTATTAAGCACTCTATATTTATGTAAGATTATTAGTAAAATGCAATCGTACAATAAAGACCTCCTCCCTTATATTTGTCATGGCCCAAATAAATGCATGGTACATTGTGCTGTTGAATAAATATGAGAAAAAACATCATATGGTTGTCATCGCGCAGCATCGCCTGGTAGAGACTTGTGGGGGTTACAAGGCGGATGTCTGAACTGGTAGCTGCTAATTGGTGTGAGCAACATGCAAGCTAGACCAAAGAAGATGATGAATTGTTACGGGCTGACGAAAAAGATCTCCTGTTGTGTGTATGTGTGTGCATGCCTGCATATCCTTAGGTTGTTTGTGCACACATGTGAATGTGTGTGTATGAGTTCATACGTGTCACATCAATGGTGCACAACGACCGACGCAGGGCTGGTAAACAGCGCTCTCCCTCACCCCTTGCTGTGAATTCCTTACATTCAAAGGACTCAAGGGCAATTAAGATCACTCTTTTCTTTGCAGAGTGTGTTATGATTCCCTTGCTCTCCTTTTTCTTGTTTTACGGCACCTCTTTCAAGAAACACGTGTGCCTGTAAGTCATAGCTTCTTTTCTTCAATCAGAATGAGTTGAAATGGGTATAATGTAGCTGCAGAGTTCCTATGGGGCTGTAAATAACAAGCGTCGAAAAGGCGGCGAGGGGGGTGAATGCGTTGCCATTTATATGGCTCCCATGTGCAGGAATATGCGCATGCATAAGTATGCCAAGCCACACACATGCATTTAAAGAGCACACTGGGTTGAGCAAACGTGATTACATAAGAGTGTGTGTTTACAGCTTCATGTTTTCACTATGGCTTTTTTTGCTACTTGATACACTGCAGGTATACAACATGCTGAAGAGAGTAACCCGCTCTTTTTGTCAAATTACCCTAGGCAGCACCTGGCAGTGCAGTGGTACGTTTTAGCGGGTTTAAAAGAGTCTCTGACCACAACATTTAATGGCTCATGTCGCATTGCATCACCAAATTCAGAGGGGAAATTGGATCAGTATTCAGTAGCTTTCGCATAAACCTTGTTGCACATAAATGTTCACTCTGTTACAAACAGAGTATAACGAGATTTAGAATATACTGTATGTTAAGACTTTGTGGTTTTAATGGTTCTCGTCTGACAAATTCCAAAGAAGGTTGTGATTATTGTGGAAAACTGTGAAACTGCCTGTTTAGGGTATTAAAAGGTTGATGCCTAGCAGGTGACAGTATCAAGTTTTAGTACTAAGCTGCAGAGTTGAAAGGATGTCACTTGTTAAAAAGCAGTTGCGATCCGAGATTTTTTTTTTCTTTCAACTGACTTTGACAAGATAGCGAACCCCCATTTGTGCCTGATATTTTCTTCAATGGCCATTAATACTACTGAGCGAAAGTAGCTACGTACATATATCATCATAATTCATCACATCTGATTGTCAGTTTGTCATTCCTGCGTGTGAGGTGTGGTTAAAAACATTGGTTCTCCTCAGGGGGTTGGCGGTGGTGGGCTTATTTTTCATCCATCCATCCATTTTCTGAGCTGCTTCTCCTCACTAGGGTCGCGGGCATGCTGGAGCCTATCCCAGCTATCATCGGACAGGAGGCGGGGTACACCCTGAACTGGTCGCCAGCCAATCGCAGGGCACATACAAACAAACAACCATTCGCACTCACATTCACACCTATGGGCAATTTAGAGTCTCCAATGCTGCTGTGCCTCACCTGGCCCTGCTATCTGTTTTCTATATTGCGAAACATTTACAGAGATTTTGATTTGTGTTTGTTTGTCCATCTTTTTGTAAATAAGCAGGCTACTTCCAGCTTCATAGAGGACGACTAACAGAAGGTGCGATGGTTCTCAGGACTAGTAAGTAAGCAGTACGTCATAGGCTTTGGTGCAAGACAGTTCAAAATCCAAACACAAAAAAATGGCTTTACATTTCTCCCTTATAACCAGAGGTGGGTAAAGTAGCCAAATATTGTACTCAAGTAAGAGTACTGTTACTTTAGAATAATATATATATGTAATCAAGTTTTTGGGAGTCTGTAAAATAAACAGTCGCACGTCTGTATTTTGCCCCTAAAATGAGTCATTTTGATTGGCTCGCGACGGCTCTGTGTGCAGTCATGTGAATGCCTTGTGTCGTCTGATTGGTGAATTGGAGTCAAATGACATTGGTGATCCCGTTTGATTGGCGCAACAGGCACCCTATGCAGAAGTCGAAGATGGAGTCAAAAAATAGATGCACAAACACAAGAATGAATAAATAAAAGCAGCGAACGGCATGTCGATTATTGTAACGGAGGTGAAGTCTCGATCCTTCTTCACATAAATACACAAGTAAAAGTAAAAAGTACAGTGCATTTAAAGTACTCTGACAAGTACAGTTTATGGCAAATGTTACTTGATTAAATGTAACGGAGTAATTGTACCGCGTACCCACCTCTGCTTATAACAATATCTGACTGCATGATTGTATTACCTGCTGTATGTGTACACATCAAAAGCTATGATTATTCAAAAGTGAGTTAACATTACCGTTGAATCTTGCAGGAATTTGGTATCTATGAAAGTGTACAATTTGGTCATTGGTCTGTTCTGGGCATCACGGCAGAATAGTGGTTTGTAGTGTTGCGCTTAAGACCACATTATCCAGCACCAAGACTTGGCCGAGATCAGAACTCACCGAGACCAAGACGAGACCAAGACCTTTGGGAGTCGAGACCGAGTCGAGACAAAGACCGAGAAAAAAACAGAGACAGAGACAAGACCAAGACCGAGACAAGCCGAGACCGAGACAAAACAATAAAAATGTATTTTAAAAACCATGGCAAGTTTTAACAGTTAAGGAGCATTCTCGATTTAATTTTCTTCATTTTTCTTCATTCATTCTGTCTTTAACTGCAATTTTCTTTTAAATACATCTGACAAAAGAAGAAGATGCAAAAATCTCAAATGTTAACAATTTTCTTTCCAATTAAATTCTAGCGAAAAAAAAAATCCTGTTTTTAAAAATGAAAATTTAAAGAAGAGCTTGGTTGCATTAAAGAAACATAAGAGATTGCAGCATTTTGTGACCTACATGTACATGGTGGGGTTGAAGTTGAAGAATAGCAGATCAGTGCTGGTCTTGACCGGTCTCAGTCTGGCAAGTCTAACACTGAGACATGACCAAGACTTTTGGGAGTCGAGTCCAAGACGACCAAGACCTTCAATATGTGGTCTCGAGACAGATCGGTCTCAAGTGTAACAACACAAATGTTTAACTTGTCCAATGCATAGTCGAGAGGTTCTAGGTTCATATGCTCGTGTGGTGTTGTTTGCATGTTCTTCCCTTGCTTATCTATGGATACTTCGATTTCCTCCAACATCCCCAAAACATGCATGTTAAGTGAAGTGTCACCTGTGCCCCTGATAGGACAAGTGCTATAGAAAATGAATGATTAGATCTTGTTCTGCCTTGGTGAAGGCTCATAATCAACTCAGTGTCATTCTTTCTACAGTTTTAGCAGTATTACAATGGTTATCGGTACCTGAAGACTTGCGCATTGTTGGTGACACTGGTAAGATTACACAGGAGCTGATAAAATGATGTAGAGCCGTAATGAACATGTCTGTGCTTGTACAAACTTACATTCAAGGCAGTACAGTAACTCTCGTTCAAAAATTGTTCAAAGTACACACACCCTATCTCACACAAAGACACAATGCTTGCAGACATAATGTGTGTCTTTGTAGTTGAGGATACATGAAAGTGATCAAGATCTTCACCTGTGGAAAGTGACTCATTACACAATCACAAAATGAACCCAGTCACATGTTGACACAACATGTCACATTGAGTCATGCCTAACACATTATTAAGTGTGACCAAGTGTGATAAAACTATTCTATGGGACAATTTCATGATATTATTGGTTTCATTGCTTTAGAATGCTGCGAGGAGTTGTAGGCAAGCATTTTGCCAATGAAAGAAATGAATTAAGGATTACAATGAAGATTAATATACAACACACCATATAAGTATGCCGACTAGAGACTAAGCAATCTGAGATTGAGAAATCTGATTGGGTTTCACCAAGAGTTTTGAAGCAATGTCACGGCCTCATTACGATTATATCCATGATCTCAACTTCGATGCTCCCATATTTTGAAACAGTTACTACGCTCATAATAGTATTACCATACTTGTCCTGAACAAGATACACTTTTTTATTTTATTGATTTGATTTTAATTTGAGTTTTAATACATTGAGCTCTGGTGTTGATATTAGGTGCAATGAAAACGAGCGGAAGATTAATAATGCTTTATTCTAAACTTTACATACAGTATAATACATTTTTCAGCATTACATTGGTGTCCAATAATATACAGTACATGGCCAAAAATGATTTAGAAAACATGCTTTTCAGTGGACTGCAATGATTAGTTTGAAAGCGTCTCTCAGCATTCACATAAATGTATGAAAATAAAATACCACATTTATCAAGGCTATTTTTTTCCCCGCAGAGAAACAGCCATTCACATTCAACAGGAGGATTAGTATAAAGCTCAAGGACATGAAGTGTGAATAAAGCCGTGACACAGGAATGATTGAGTGGAATGAAAAGTTGACCCAGATTTTACTGCTCTGATGCACTGAAACTTGCATCTTGATCATAGGTGGCAGGGAAATGATGGCTGGTTGATTATTATGAACAAAAGACATAATACGTAGCATTGGCCAAGGAAAGGAAATGGTGCCGATACAGATAAATGATGTGAATTTTAAATCAAACCAATTTTATCATACACTGAAAAATCAATAAGTCAATTTCGCAATAAGTAAAATGTACAACAGATTTTCATTAAAATATTTGCCCAGCCAGTATTACATTTTGTTCAAAGTTAAGTTAACAGTTCAACCTAGGCAGAGGTTGCCATTTTTTCTATTAATTTCAGTGGACTCAAATATCGGCACACTAAAGCTTTTCTTCTTCTTCTTTTCCGTGCTTCGGGTGACCACCAAGCTGTCTTATATTAGCTGCTGGTTGCAACCCACACATGCCTTACACAATTTACAGTAGGAGGCTACTGTGTCCCCATGATCAGAACCGGAGACAAGCAGACATAAATCAGACTAAGGGAAAAACTGAGTTCATGGAGATGACTTGAGTTCCACAAGCAGGATCTCTGTCCACTGCAGTGACGCCATCACCTTCAGGAAAGTACTTTGTTTTCACCTATTGCAAAGAGTCCACTGGGAGTTACATAACTTCTGCAGACTCCTTCCTGCAGTGTGCACATTAACTGGACTCTGACTTGGCGAGTTAGCCTTCCCATTATTGGCACAATTGTGTGTTTGTATGTCTGATGATGATGCAAGCTAGATCACATTGAATCTTTTTTTTTTTCATGAAGTAGTTTGACAGTTTAAATAAAGTAGCTTTCGTCTCAGGTACTGTCAATATTGAAATGTTTGGCAACTTTTATTCCTCAATGTTCCACACTGCTTAAATGAACCGCAAACGCAAACATCTACATCCACTTTTAAATGATATTTCTTGCACTGTATGCTGTTTTAATTCTACTTTAATTTTATTTATTTTTTTTCTCTTTCTGCGATTGGCTGGCAACCAGTTCAGGGTGTACCCCGCCTCCTGCCCGATGAGAGCTGGGATAGGCTCCAGCACGCCCGCGACCCTAGTGAGGAGAAGCGGCTCAGAAAATGGATGGATGGATGGATTTTTTTTCTCTTTGTTTAAAATGTGGCGGAACGCTGTGCCAACTGGTTAGGGCGTCTGGCTCACAGTTCTGAGGACCGGGGTTCAATCCCCGGCCCCGCCTGTGTGGAGTTTGCATGTTCTCCCCGTGCCTGCGTGGGTTTTCTCCGGGCACTCCGGTTTCCTCCCACATCCCAAAAACATGCATGGTAGGTTAATTGAAGACTCTAAATTGCCCGTAGGGGTGAATGGTTTATATGTGCCCTGCAATTGGCTAGCAACCAGTTCAGGGTGTACCCCGCCTCCTGCCCTATGATAGCTGGGATAGGCTCCAGCACGCCCGCGACCCAAGTGAGGAGAAGCAGCTCAGAAAATGGATGGACGGACGGATGTTTTAAATGTTTATAAGTTGTTTTTTCCTTTGTTTTTAAATGTTTTTTTCATCATGTAAAGCACATTGAGTTACCTTGTGTATGAAATTTGCTATATAAATACATTTGCTTTGCTTTGCTTACTGTATATGCAGTGTTGAGACGATTACTCTGGAAATGTAGTTGGTTAAAATAAAAAGGTAATAGTACTGTAACTATTTCAATTACTTTCCCAAAGTAATACAACAAATTATATTTGATTACATTTTGATTACTTTTCTTCATTTTGAAAGAATGCTTCAACAGGACCCTTGGATGTTTCCTCTAAAAAAGTGCATTATTATTGTGAAATTAATCACATGTTTTTGTTGTTTACACAAAAATATGATAAAATCTGAATACATTATAGAAAATGTGTTTGTTGAGTTATGTGTACAGCATATGGAAAACCACCATACCATGTTGACCTCATGACAAATGGGCACAATTTAGACAATATCGCTTCAAATGAAAAACCAGATAAGTAACTGTTCCATAAAAAGCCCAAAATTATAAAGATGAAACTGTTCAAAAGTCAATGTTATTTTATGTGTTCACACGTGTAGCTATAGTCTAATCTTTTCAAAATCCCAGAAAAAACAATAGATTACAACACAAGGTGGAGCTTTGAGGTCATATTTGGAAATATATTTCATGTTTGAGACTACAGCAAAATGGCACATGACCAGCAAGAGCCAATCGAATAGAAGGAGGAAATGATATGGAAAAAAATCTGTGCTTTTGCTTTTTTCATGGAAATTTGTAAAAGCAACTATGATTCAATAACACATTTTCTCTCAAAAATGTAATGGATTATGATTACATAAATTTTAAAATTAAATTATGTGATCTTGTTCTATGTAAGTAGGTACTCCTTAATGATGTCTACATGGGGGTATCCGATAAGTCATAAACCCCTTTCAGACTGAACGTCAAAGTCATTTTGAGATGATCGAAGAGGCACAACATCGAATGTACTACTACTAGTGTATTTTATTTGAAAACATTAATTGATGCAATAATTGCAGTGGGGTCACATAACATGCTTGATGAGCGGAAAGTCATGCTTTAATGTTTTTCGGTTAGTCATTGGAGTACTTTGAGATGTTGGAATAGTCACAACAGTGTGCAGTTGGATGTGTGCTAGGTGACATTCATTTATTTGTTTTTACATCAAACTTAATGGTGACCTTTGCCAACTACATATAGGTCACAGCCAGGCTATTCTCAAATCTTGATTCTCAACCGGCATTGACCTCAGTGCAGGGAGAATGGGTTCAGTTCCCATTCAGTGACAGTGTAAATTTGAACGGTTGTGTCAGGTCTGCTATCTCAGGAGCCTGAGCTCCACCCAATTGTGTGTGTATATATGTGTGTATGTGTGTCTGTGTGTGCGCGTGGGTGTGCGTGTGTGTCTGACTCCTTGCAGGTTGAAGTCACTCAGCAGCTGTACTCCATCTCCAATCAGCTGCCCTTCTGAAGCTGGCCTTGGACTCCACCATGCCGCCAGGTTGTCAACTCTCCATGATGAGTTCGTACATCCCGCCACTGAGTCCATTTGTAAAAGAAATACTTTTTTTTAATACCTAGCCTGATTTAATTTTGCTCTTTTGCTCAGCCTGATGCCTTGTCCAGGCTCCCTACAAGCCTGCTTCCCTTCCACCCGGATTCAGCTCTCAGATCTTTTCCCCGACCAGCATCTACCCTTCCACCACCTGTGCAACAAACCTCTGTCATCTTAATTGTACTGTTCGCTATTGTTGAGCTGCTGTATTCCAGCTATCACATATAACATTTACACCAAGTCCTCCAGAAGCTTCTAGAAAACAATCTTTTTGTGAAAGCATAGAAGGGAGAGTTCCATGTTGCAAATGCCACCTTTTTGGGTTACGCTGTTGCTGGGGGTCAGCGCCAGATGGACCCAGCTAAGGAAACGGCGGTCACAGAATGGCCAAAACCGTACTCTAGAAGAGAGCTGAAACACTTCCTTGGCTTTGCCAACTTTTACAGATGGTTCATTAGGAACTTCAGTCAGGCCACCCTTACGTTGGACCCTTGCATTGGTCGGAAAAGGCTGAACTGGCTTTCGCCACACTCAAGAGACTGTTCACCTCAGCTCCCATCCTTGTCCACCCAGACCCACAAAGACATTTTATTGCCGAGGTGGATGGATCTGAGGTGAGAGTTGGCGCAGTGCTTTCCCAGCGGTCCCTGGGGGATGGTAAGGTCCACCCTTGTGCTTTTTTTTCCCCCACACAGGCTGTCCCAGGCAGAGAGGCATTATAGGATTGGAGATAGAGAACTCCTGGCGGTGAAGATTGCTTTTGAGGAATGGCGGCATTTTCTGGAAGGAGCTGAACACCCATTCGTTGTCTGGACTGATCACAAAAACTTGCAATACATATGCTCTGCCAAGAGACTAGGCCCACCTAGCTAGACTCCCGTCAATGGACAATTTGTTCCCGGTGGGACCCAGTGCAATTGTTTTGTACCTGACCAGCATCAAACCTTCCACCACCTGTAATGCAATAAACTACCGTCATCTTAATCTTACTGTTTGTTATCGTCTTGGGTCCTTCCTGACACCTTGTCTGTCACTATATGTGCCCTGTGTTTTATTATTGCCCAATCCACGGTGGTGTTGTAACACTTGAAACCGATCTCGAGGCCAAATTTTGAAGCCCTTGGTCTCTCTCGGACTCGACACTCAAAGGTCTTGGTCTTGTTTCGGCCTCAGACTGGTGGGTCTCAGGATTTTCCATCAAAGACCAGTCAAGATCAGCAATGTTCTGTGATTCTTCAACTTCATTAATTGGATAATAAGGACACACAATTGGGTCACAAAATGCGCAGCTCATGACAGGAATCTCAGACATTGAAACTCAGATAAGCAAATACTTTGATGCCATTCAGGATTCTGACATTGACAATGCACTTGTCTTTTGAGAGAGAAACTATGACAGATTCCCACAACTCCACAAGTTGGCACTGACATTACTCTCAGTGGCACTGACATTACCCTCAGTTCCTCGCTCCTCTATACCAATTGAGGGTCTTGATACACAACAGTCTCGGTCTTGTCTTGGTCTCGGTGTGTTCTGGTCTCGGACAGTCTTGGTCTCGAACAGTGTGCTCTTGAGCACAACACTATAGTCCACTCAATATTCTGCCTTGTGCCCAAAATCAACTGGGATTGACGACAGCTCCCCGTGACCCTGAACATGATAGGAAATTGATGGCTCTGTTGTATTGCGGCCCATTTTTTTGAGACATTGAGAAAAACACTTAGCAATAAAAGGTTGCTAGTAATATGGTAATGCCGGTACATTTTTATTTTGACAATTGTGCAAAATAGTCCTCTAGAAATAAGAGCGGTTTGAATGACTAATTGAGCAATAGTCCGGTGCAATGACCATTGTGCAAAGGGCGCAGAGACGTCAAGGAATGTATGCAGTTTAAAGTGACTAGTAGTACGATAATCTGGGACAATGTGCAAATGTTGCAGATACTCCTCAGTCAGTGTGCAAGTGGTGCAGATGCTATTCTGGCATGAGTGACCAGTATTGGTCAACAACAGAAATGCAAAAGTGCAGCTTGGTGAGACTACCACAGTGAGTGCACGAGTAATGTATAATTGGCCCGACAGAAATGTGACAACAAACTCAAGACAAAGAATTGGCAGCATGTTGCAATGGAATTGTAGGTTAGCTGTTTAAGAAGTTGATGGCAAGAGGGAAGAAGCTCTTCGAATGTCTGCTAGTTTTAGTTTGCATTGTTCGTTAGCGCCTACCTGAGGGAAGGAGCTGAAAGAGGTGGTGACCAGGATGTGGAGGGTCCAAGAGGATTTTGCAAGCTCTTGTCTTAGTTCTGGCAGCGTGCAAGTCCTCAAAGGTGGGTAGGGGGGTACTGACAATCTTTTCAGCAGTTTTGATTGTCCGTTGCAGTCGGAGTTTGTCATTTTTTGTAGCAGCACCAAACCAGACTATGATGGAAGAACACAGGACTGGTTCGATGACCGCTGTGTACAACTGCCTCAACAGCTCCTGTGGCAGGGCGTGTTTCCTCAGAAGCCGCAGGAAGTACATCCTCTGCTGGGCCTTTTTGAGAACGGAGTTGATGTTGATCGCCCACTTCAGGTCCTGAGAGACTGTAATTCCCAATACTCCAAAGCAATCATCCTGACACAAACTACTTATAAATGTAAAACTATTCATTCCATTCGGACACAAAATAAATAAATAAAATAAGGCCCTGATTTACTAAAGGTTTAGATGGAGTCCATGCAAATTAACGGAATAATTTAGCATGTGCAATGTGAATTATCAAACCTGAGATTTTGTATCCTTAAATAGCATGTCTGAAAGGCTAGTGCAAACGGGACCACTGTGTGTAATCATGATGAGGGGGTGCAGGTAAAATGGGAGGCACCAAAGAGAATGGGTCTTTTTAATGTAAATGTTTTTGAAATGGCAGAAACAGAACTTATCACAACATATTGTCTATTCAGCAATTAAATTCTGAAGGTTCGTAATGAGCTAAGGACTCTCTTCGAGCCAGTCACTAGAATCAGTCATGTCATATCACCTACTGTGTGACTTACAACTCTGAATTTCCTTGGATCTGGGTCATTCGAATGTACTGTGACAATTTGCGCTGGCCTCTCTCAGAGCAGTTTTTGCTGTCCCAAGTTTTAAATGCAATGATGTGTAGGATGGGCACTTGGGATGAGTTAAAGCAAACAAAACATGGCTTTTATGCGGTTGCTGGCTTTCCCCAAATTATCGGACCAAAACATTTATTTTCTGCAACCCATTAATGTTTATTTGTCTTCGACTTGCAATACCAATTCTATCACATCAAAATTCATTTGATGCCTGCAGGTCCTCTCCCAAAATTTCCATGGTGAAAACCATCAGCACTACCTAAAGTGGAAAACAATCTTTCAAATACGGCCGTCCCCTCCATTTTTACACCTAATGAGTGCTGTTGGCAATATCTGTTAGAGTGAGTGAACGCGCAATATAACGCCCACTATTGGGGATTTTACTCACAGTCTTAGTAAAACACGCCCACCACCAGCATGCGGTCTGTTAGAGTGAACATGCAATTTATGCCCGCTATTTGGGATCTTAATAAATCAGGCCCAAAGAAGTAGATGATATTTCTAGATTCCTAAATCACCCGGAACAAAGGCAAAATGTCTCTGAGGAATCATCATGTTTTAATGAGCATTGTTCAAGCATTTGTCAGTGATGATTTATGAACACAATCTTGAGTGAGCTAATTTTTCAATGTGTTGCATACAAATGGAATATAAATTTGAAATACTACACATTAAATATTATGTATGTATGTAAGTGCCAGCTGTGCGTACTCTTCAAACTGTGTGTCAATGTATTGGAGGAAGAAGCAGACAGTGTACACAAGTTGAAGGTCAGAGTCAAGTTAGACTATTCCAAACTAAAACTGTGTGCTGATTTGACATCTGGGATCAGATGATACAGTAACTGTTACGTAATTACCCTTAGCCTCGAAAATAACTCAGTGGGAGCGCTTCTTTGCGGCTTGGGAGAGAAAATAATGGCCCTAAAGAAAACACCCAATATCTGGAAGAAGTATGATGCAATGGCCAATTCAGGAATTTTATATGTATTCATAGGTTTATTTGAGACCATTAAAGGACACAAAATAAAGGGTTTTATAATTGTCCAATTCATTACTAAGAATAAACACTAATTGGTAATAGGTAAACTATAACATTGGTACAAATATGAACAAAATATAAAATGAAATAATTAATTTTGTATTTCTATTTGCCACTTAACCCTGAATCTTTTGTCTTCGGTTTGATTATACTTATACAGTATCCAGAATTAAAAACTTAAATGTAAAAATAAACTTCTAAAATTATGACTAGTGCATTCCAAAATATTTTTCTTATTTTTGTTGAAAAATGTAGCGATGGTCTTGTTTTTTTTTTCTTTTTTTTTCCACAAATAGTGGCCTCGGCTCAAATAAATTGATTTTTAATTTAATACATTTATTTGGTGTGGATACAGCAGGAGTATTGGAATTACTCTGCACTACAACATGTTAAGCTATGTAGCGAAAAACCAGCTGTCCACAGGAGGCTTTTCAAATAAAATCAATACACATAACACATTAGAAATTGAAACTAGAATAATACAAAGTTCACGTGTTGGATGAATGCACTGTTTTCCCCTTAGCTATACAGTAGGTACAGTATTGTAGTCCATTCAGTCATTACTTGGCATCTGTCTTAAAAATATACCAGCTTTGTATCTTCAGCTCAGTCAGTAGAGATTCCCATAATTTCCTTCTAAAAGATGTTTTACACATACATACTGTACATGCATACATGCTGTACATGTATACATACTTACATACATACATACACACATACACAGATACCTACATACACACATACATACACGTACATACAAATCCAACATAAAACTAAAGACAATTAAGCATTACATAATGTGCCTGCAGACACATGCAAGTGATTTGACACTGTTTTACATGCACAAAGACTGACAGAAGTGTCCTGTAATTGATGTGCCCGCACCGCGGAGGCTGAGGACCCCACCCAATCAATCGAGGGGCGGGATCGGGCCCAGGGGTCCATCCGAGAGCCTCCCGGTGGACGGGACACGTCCCACACCGAGGGACCCAGCACGGTCAGCCAGCCCCACCGAGGCGCCCCAACAACTGGCCACCCGGCGGGGGCCGCGGGGACCCAATGCCAGCCCATTCATGCAGGTCTTAGAAGCAGCTCAGTTCCAGATGTGTTGCATTAAATCCTCCTGTTCAAGACTGCACTTTCCCATAAATCAACAAGATCTATAGGAAGAGCAGACATCACAGAGGCGCACACACAATCTTCTTTTGCAGCTGCTTCTCTTTCAGCTTGACACAATGACTCAGAAAAACAGGCATCATAGCAAAAAAAAAAAACAACAACAAAAAATCTTTTCTCCCGTTATTGCTTCTTTTTTAAAAGTAATTTATTTATTTCTAACAACTTCTGCCACACCCACTGTGCATAACCGGCTCAAGGACGTGAAACCACTTAAGCGGTGTGACTCATTAAAGTTAGGGGCTGAGGCTGGCTGCAATTCTCGGAAAGTGGAGTTTTCCTGAGGCGTGAAAATATGTCAGACTTCCATAAGAGATGTGGAAGTTATACTAATCGTCGCCAGTGAGACTTATGCGCCGCCCATCTAACAGGTTACTTTGAAGGAACGTGTTTTTGTATTCTGTATTAAATCAATAAAAGTAATTTCATCAGAATATTGTGCTCATGACTAAAAGATTGAAGTTGACGGGAGAATGGGCGCAGCCAGAAAAGCATGCTGATGCACACCTTTTCTGACTTAAGCACATACTGTAGGATAAAATGCCCCTTAACACATGAAAAGAGTGTCAAAGTACCGGTATGTGGAACTTGCTCTCCCAGAATGTAAGATCTTGTTCAAAAACAGTGTACTGTAATTGATAGAAATGGTTGGAGAATGCGTCATTTTTGAATGAATGCCATGAGACAAAAAAACAAAAAACAAAATGCTTTGAAGTTAAAGCAAAAGTTAAGTAGTTTCTGCTTTATGCAGCCCACAAACAGAGAAACAAACGTTTAAGAATGGCAAATTCCACAATTCCACACCATCATCAGATTTGTCAGAAGATGCACCAATACTATTGTACTGTAGCTTGCAAATAGCGGAGCATAATCGCAAAAAAGTGCTTCTTTATATTCTTTATACAAAAGGGTGCATGATAATATACTTGTTATGCCTCACAGAACTCAGGAAGAAAGAAAAAGGACATTGGCCCCAAAGTGACACAAACGCACTTTTTAGTCTCTTCATACACACATATGGGCATTTTCCGACAATACTTTATTCTGATCACTGCACATGCAAGCCTAAACAGGGAAAAATCTATTGTAAAGCTTACTGTTTCCCCCTGTTTTCAGACAGAACTGATGTCAAATGGATGTTATACTCCTTGGTCCTTTTTACTGTGTTGCATAATTGTTTTTCTACCATAAATAAGGCATGAGACAATACTGAATACACTTTGTCAAGATTGGGATAGAATTGCCCTCACAAATGCAGGCAAGCTGCTATTTACCTTCCTACAATTACAGGAAAATGACGTGTGCATTTTACACCGCTGCACTGCTGAGTTAACGGCTTATGGTCAGAATATATCTGGCACACATACAGTATTCCCAAGGAAACAACCACTTTTTGGGGTTGTTCTTTTTTTCTCTTCTTTTTTTCTTTTTTTTTTTTTACATCTGCCGCTACTACTTAATCAGAACAGACATTTTACAGATGTGTGACATGCAGATCTATGTAAACCACTTGATTTTATCAAGATGGAGGTCAGTCATCCATTCGGTACAGTAGTTATGATTTCTTTATTTATTGTTTACACTTATGAAAGCAACAGCTTGATGAAAAAAAGTTGCAAGCAGTAAAAACCAAGCATTCCATCGCAGACCAGCTCTGTTTGAAAGTCGCCATGTTTTCAAGTGCAAAAACGATGACATCACTAAGCATGTCCATCAAGACAGAGCATGCGCAGACAGAACACAGCCTCCCGCTTGAACCGTTTACAATGACTTTTGATCGTTTTTTTAGAAAGAAATAATCTACTCCTGTGAAACCGAATACATTTCCTTTTGGTTTCAGCCTGTTTATTTTGATTATCTATGCATCCATCCATCCATTTTCTAAACGGGTCGCGGGTGTGCATGGCGCCAATCTTAGCTGACTGTGGGCGAGAGCCGGGGTACACCCTACACTGGTCGCCCGCCAATTGCAGGGCACATGTAAACAAACAACCATTTGCACTCACCTCCACACCTATTGGCAAATTAGTCTTCAATTAACCAACCATGCGTGTTTTGGGGATGTGAGAGGAAATCGAAGTACCTGGAGAAAACCCACGCAGGCACGGGGAGAACGCAAACTCCACACAGGCGATGTCAGATTTGAACCCGGGTCCACAGAACTGTGAGGCAGATGTGCTAACCAGTCGGCCAGCGTGCTGTCCGTTTATACCGTATAGAGCATTTTATTGGGTTTTAAGCTTCTAAACCCAGCTAGTGTTACCTTCAAACTGGGAAATTTTATTTAGATTTAAAAAAAATTAAAAACAAATTTTGTCAACTCTTTGTTAGTTGAGTTGATTAATTTAGCACTTTTCAAAGTCAGAATCTTTAAATGGGAATGAATTAGAATTTATGTTAATCAAAAAAATTATGGTATGAAAGTTATTGAGAATGGAACTTCATTGTTTTGAAAGTTTAATGGAAACCCCTTTGCAACTCTATTTGATTATTCACATGAAAATACATGTGGAATTCTGTTCTGCAGGAACAAACATATTGGAACATCTCCTAAAGCAGGACACAGAATATGACGCAAACACAGAAAGTGAACCAGAAGTGGAAGATCGCTTTCTTTGCTTCTAAATTCAGACGCCGGTAAGTCAAGTCTTTGCGTCTGTACCAGCTGTGATCTGCCTGTCCTCGTTTGGCTGTTGTTGTGTTAATAAAATACCTACCAGAGATTGACTCCTTGCTGATTGAAAACTGTTCTACGTGTTCACATTGGGGTTGCTTGTGGATAAAGTAGGGTAGACATTTCCTTTTACCCAGTTCCACTATTAGGGATGTATAAAAAGTGTCCAGCTGGGATTTCAAAACATTGCGCTTTGGCTTGCACTTCCATTTCGGTTAATGACGCGATGCAGCTTACCTTTTACAATTACTATTATTAGTATTACAATTACAATTTACATGTTTACAGTTGTTGTTCTAGCACCAATATATTCAGAGGCGGCAGAACCGGGGAGAACTGCACATGCCCCCCACTTTTTACCCTTCTTGTCCCTTATTTACCCTATGTTTGTGGCAAAAAGTGCCGCAAAACTACTGTGTCCCCCCACTTTCAAAGTTGTTCTGAAGGCCCTGAATACAACTCAAGCTCAACATCAGATAAAGGATTTATCAGTTTTCTACTAAGCAAAAAATATTATTTGTCATTGTCTGATCATCAATTTTTACTTGTCCTTTTTTGACGCAGATATTGCCTGCTTGTGCATGTACATTTTAGTATTATGGCTTCTTTTTTTCTAAATACTGCTAAAAAAATAAAACACAGTTGGCTTTGCCTTTATTTTATTGTAAATGCAATTTGGGTCGAGGAATGAATGCAAAAATATTACATTTTTACTCTGTAGATCTAAACATAAAATTGTTACAAAGCCTTTTTAATAAAGCCATTTGACATGAGCCGCATATTATAAGTATGTATTTGAATCTATTATACACTTTCTTTACAGAAAATATTTCACGATCACAGAACATTACAGTTTTCTCCTTTCAAATGTATATACAACATACATTCATGAGTTTACATTATAAAAAACAATTGACAAAAATGACGGTCCATTTTCACATGCTTCACCTCAAACACTAAAAGTTACACAATTTAGAATTCAGCAATCTATAAACTTAGTCTCAAACCGATGAGAGAATTTGTTGGCCTTCCCACAATACCTTAACTAATACAACACAGACACACACAAAAAAGAAAATAATATGAATGGAAGCAAAAGCTGCTTTTTCCTCAGAATCCAAGAACAAAGGCACATTTTGAGGCAGGAAAATGTCATATTTTCAAGTTTTTCAATTGACTATAAACCCAAAGATGTGATTTCAGGCCAGGCTGAACCAGGAATTTACTATAAATGACTCAGTGTCATTGCTGATTACCAGACAATAAAGCAAACAGCTCAAAGATAAATAGATCCAGATTTGTAGATAAATGCGCATTGAACGCAGTCAGTTAGCAAGAATAAGTAAATATTTGTAGAAAACTGTTTAAATCATTGCCAAAGTGACCCTAGATTCCCTAATTTAGTGGACTATAACTATTGGTAGATCAGCCAAGATCCCTCCAATGTTCTGTAGTCAGTGCTAAAGTTCCGTGTCGGGTGCATTGTTTTTCGAGCAAACTTGATCTGCTCATTTTAGTGTATTTGAAGATATGATGTTGTTATGTCATACGTTTAATTACCAGCGGCTTTGCGTCTTTAGCTCTTGACCAAATCTTTGTCACTTTTAAATGCATTATTGACCACAGTCCATTCGTATTTACCACAGTGGCTTAAAAGGAAATCACTCTTCACAGATGTAGGCAGGCCTGAAGTTTTAGGAAATGGCTCACTTCTAACAAAAACAATTACAAAGTGTTTCCTGAATGGTAAAAAGATAAACCAGCACCAGATTTTGATTTCATTTGCCATGTGACAAAATGTCAGATGCTAGACATTTAGACCAGATGTGGCAAACAAGGGATTGCTGAGATCTGAGTCAAGATTGACCACAATACAACAACACGGCAACTCTCAAAATATTCAGTGAGGGCAAACAAACAGAAATGTCTTGCATGCCGGTGCAAATTACACAATGTCATGATTTTGGCAGCAAACGTTATTCTTCTATAATGTTCTTTTTTTTCTCCAAATTTTTGGTTTCCTGCCATTCAACAGAGAAACTTATTCAAAGCTCAAAGGAATGTCGTTGCAGCATTTACTCTTCCATGTATGGAAGAAGAAGCAGAAAAGAAGCAGTGCAAAACCTCTGATTAGAAAAGAGCAGAACTGCAGCATCTTGGATCTGATCGGGGTTATTGCCCTGGTGTATGAAGACACAATCTATTGAAAGTGCTAAAACGGAACATGTTTGGAAGTGACTGATTAAGGCACAGTTATACCTTGGACAATTGTCTGATAGATATAATTGAATATCAATAGAGTTCTTTCTCTGATATTGACTAATAATTAGTTCTGGTCAAAAGCTGTGACTAGTACATTGCCGAAAAAGAAATATATCTTAGCTCCCTCTGGCACTTTTTGTAACATATCATTCAAAATCAATTGGTTTCTTGCGATGAAATAGACCAAGGATTCCAGTTTGAGGACAATAGGGTGGACGTTTTGACAGCTACGCTTCCAAAAATCTGAAGACAACTGGTAGGAAGATGAGATTGGTGCATTGCTGAAAACAAACACATTTCGGCAACCTGGGAAGCTGTCTTTCAAATCTCTTTGAATAACGTTGGGGTGCTAGCTTTGACACTGACCTAGAATTCCAGTTTGAGGATGATTGGTTGAGAGTTGTGGCTGGTAAAAGTATAAAAATTATGCAGATTCTGGCTCAAACATAAACACTCCTTTCCTAAAGACCCTGTAAAGTCAATTCAGAGATCTGTTTCTGAATACACGATACATGTGTGAAGATAATTGCTGAAAACTTGCAAAGACTGCGAACTATGGAGTAAATGCTCAATTGTGGAGCTATCGTGTTAAACTGTTTTTCACCATTACAGTATTCCTGATATTTTACAGCGGTTATCCGGTGCAATTGCAATGTGCAGTTAACTAGACAGCTATGCCTACACCCCGAAAATACATCTTGCCTTCAAAGAGTGCACTGGCATGGCCACTTAAGTGTGCCTTGTGGCGGTGTGGAAAAAGTCCCCTACCAACAGCTTTAAGCGGATATATTGTCACAGCTCAAAGATGTAGTTATGTAAAGGCATAAGAAAGATGCTAGACGAAGTTGCTATTTGATTGCCAGTTGACAGTTAATGGTTTGAGCGCACTGAGTGGACAAGCCCACAGTATTTGAGAGCGGCGACAACGACTTGATTCTTTATGACTCTGAAGCTCTATTTTATACGCTTGTCGAATATTTTAATCATTTCAATTTGGATGGGTTGTTAAAGACACTTCTCTGTGGCGTGTCAATGTAGAAAACCTTTTCATTTTCACTTTACAGGGACTTTAAAGATGACAAGTCAAAAGTTGTATCCGTTTTAATATGTGTTGGGTTCTCGCTTTGACATACACCAACAATTCCAGTTTGACGACAATTGGTTCACAGCTGACTCTTTGCAGCAGTGACTTGTAGGAGCAGTGCCGAAAAAAAAATTTGAAATTATAATTCAAAACCAATTGCGTACTTGTTTGAACTTGAAAGTTAGAAGCTCAGTTAAGAAGCACCGACTAGTAGTCCCTTTACTTGGCAGGGGACTCATTAAACGAAGGCCACAATTATTCACAAATCGCGTCAATAAAATGTCCAGCATATTAAATTAATATCATAACAAATGTGTTTCTTGATCCTGTGTGGCAACGTTTGGCTCCGTAAAGGCAAAAAAAAAAAAGAATCACTTGGGTTTTTTGAGTACCAGAAACCTCAGTGATACAACTTTTATAGAAGGCTTTTTAGACATAAACAATATACACGCCTGCAAGTGTAAAAAATACTCTGAACAGCAAATTGATCTTCAATTATAATTAGTCCCAAGATTGAGCGAGACAAAAATAAAGTTGTTCTGTACAAGAAGCTTATTCCAATTCCACACGAGGGTTGCGTGTCAAGTAACTTTTTTTTTTTTTTTTTTTTACCTTATACAGTCATTTCATTGCCACCCATTAAATGATCACAGTACGAACGTCACACGTGTGTTTGAACACACAAGTCCGGCGCAAACTTGAATCCTCCTCCCCATGTCCTCCTCTCTCCTTCGTCACATGCGCCCGCCCCTCGCTTAGCGTCAGTCTTTCAGAGCGGGGGTCGAAGGGGTCAGTTTGCAGAGCGCCCTGTCCTGCTGCTTCGTGGAAAGCGGTGGACTTTGAGGTGTTTTGACAGGTGATCGCTGCGGGCAAACTTCTTCTCACAGACGATGCACTGGTATGGTTTTACTCCGGAGTGAGAGCGCCGGTGTCGGGACAGCTCATCGGATCGAGAGAACCTGCCAGAATGGGATTTGGGACAATTTAGTGCATTTCGTAATGAGCCTTACTGGACACTTTCCACAATATTTAGCCTGCCTCCTTTGGTGCTCAATCATTACATTCATATTTCAATCACGAAGAGGAAATGTTTTACTTCTCTGCTAGCATGACTTTCTGACACACAGGATGAAGTAAACCGAGTAGCCTCTGCTTTAAATTATGGAGTGCTTCCCAACCTTTATTGAGCCAAGGCTCATATTTTGACTTTGAAAAGTCTCACAAAACGCCACCAAACTAAAATGTCACAAAAATACTGAAATAATGATGATCTTGTCTCAATTTACTCCTAAATTTATGCACTCAGTGTAAAATCTGAGCTTGTTTTGTTGTACACAAAGCTATTATTCTTTTGTATGAATGGCAACTGGGGATTACACAGGTTAATTGTACCCTCTGTCATTTAGTGGAAGAGCATTTCAGTGTTACGCCTGTGACTGTACATCGCTCCCATAAATAGATGAACAAAAGATACATTATTTGCAGTTATTAAATCATTTTCAGACCAATTCAAGGGGGAATTTTGCTATTTTCATTTTTTTGTCAAATTTTGTTCAAACAATCATTATGACTTGACAGTAGAACATACATGATGAATAGGATCTGTGAAAAAACAATCCGCCTTCTCTGGCCCTACCCTGTGCCTCTAATTCGATACACAAGAAACAACAAGAAAAACAAGATGTCAATCTTCCGCTTCTCTGGGGTTGCAAGGTAACACGTCAGCGTAAAGGGATTTATTTTTTTAACGTGCAAGTGAAATTTATTAATTTCCGGCGACACACCTTTCACAGCACACTAGTGTGGTTAGGAATCACTGAAATATGCTGTAAGGTGCCAAATAACATAAGAGCAAAGTCGAGCTACTTTATACGACGGTAAGCTGAGCAGCGTGATGCTATGCATGTGTATTGGCCTGCATCCTTTCTGCGAAGCTGAGGAGATGGCCTGTATTTAGCTCCAACACATCAGCGCCGCAAATCCTCGTCTATTCCTGGCCCGCCTGGCCTCTGGTCTCCATGGGCTCGCCACAGCATGGATATCATGACAGGGGAGGTTTAAGTGGATGATAGAGTAGCGTCTGCACATTTCAACACAGGATTTCTGTGCGCGTCCCGGTATTAGTAAAGCTGTTAAGATCAGACTAATCTGTAACATTGGGTTGATCCCTGACACGTCCCTATTTTTCTCCCAGGGCGATAATTTGGAGTGATGTGAAGCGGTCACTCTCAGTTATTTCAAGTCATTTCCACCTTAGACACAGATTACATAACCAGTCTATTCATCATTTTAATGGCCCCGCAATAAAGAGTGGATAACTAGCAGTGTACATAATGTGCAACTATTAAAAAGGGAAATGCAAGATCAGAAAGTCCGACAATTTATTGGTGCAATCACTGCAATGATTAATGTTTATTGGTATTGTATTACTACTGATGCATCCAAGTTGAATTTATAGTTGGTGCCAATACGGGTTCCTTTGACAATTTGAAAGCCAGCGAAGTAGTGTAATACAGCAGACCCTTCGGAGTTGAACGACAGTTTGGATGTCAACCAAAATAGGCCTGCAAAGTCGACTGTCAAGATTTCAGTAAAGCAAGCATTGTTTTTGTTTTACTGTGTTTAACTTCATTTTTCACATAACCCTTAGTTTAGTGGTCCTATACTGGTTGACTGCTTGCCTCAACGCTAAAGTTTCTGTTCAGAGCTGCGGTGCGTGCACGAAATGCACAATTAAAATGAATCATTGCTTGATTGCTCATTGAGATATCAATGATGCAGTGATCAAAATTGATGCTTGAGAGCGCAATTTTTATCGATGATGATGTCATAGGTAAAATTGCCAATCGGGATTCAGTTTGTGTCATATGAATCCGGCTTTTGTAATAATGCTTTATTTGTATTGTTGTCACGTGAAAAATGTTCAGTTATGTTTTGGGGAAATGTTATGCTTTAGAATTGTGCAAAAAAAGGATATTTGTGAGATTTTTTTCAAGGCAAAAAAAAATTGGAGAACTGACAAATGTTAGGTGAAAAAAACAAGCTACTGTTGACCTATCAAAGGACTAATTGAAGGTATTTATTTAACTGTGGAATAAATTCTTTTATTGCCATGTCGTAAAGTTTTTATATGATGTTACTTGTTTTAGTGTCAGTAATATATTGATCTTGGTGGCCTAACAACATCAGGCAAAGGGACACACATTTGAAATCTATCTTGATTATAATCTACACTGTACTTTTTACAAATATACATTAATTAAATTGTAATTGTTTTGTAATTACGCGCTATGATATTCATAATCTTAAAAATACAGTATTATTTTTAGAGAGGATTTAGTTTTATCTGGTCTTGCTGCATTTGGTTCTTGAGCATAAAATGAGTATTATTAGGAAATATTATTTCGCAGTGGATTGGAGTAGTTGTGACTCATGCATACCAAACAACTTCAGCATTTAGCTTTTAATCATGCCTATTAGTAAACCACATAACCACTAAAAATAACTAGTGAAGCTGTCAGAGTGGAACCTAATCTAAAATCAGGTGATGATCATCGGGTTTCGTGACTACAATCTCAGTCATGCAGCGAAAATATCTTTCCCCATTTTCTCCATTATTGAAACAACATTTGTGAATGGAGAAGCTTGGACCTAAAAAGGGGTGAAAAAACCTTTCAGGCTTTCATTTTGTGTTGATTTGCTTGAAGTGTGACAGCTCCCACTTATGCTCTGTGGATCATATGCCATTCATAATACTCCTCCTCCTCCTCCTACTACTACTACTACTGCTACTACTGATGATAATAGTAATATAATAATAATAATAATTATTATAATAATAATGCCCGGTGTGAATGTGAGTGCAAATGGTTGTTTGTTTCGATCTGCCCTGCGATTGGCTGGCGACCGGTTCAGGGTGTACCCCGCCTCCCGCCCAAAATAGCTGGGATAGGCTCCAGCAGCCTGCGACCCGAGTGAGGATAAGCGATAAAGAAAATGGATGGATGGATAATAAGGTCCTGCGATTGGCTGGCGACCAATTCAGGGTGTACCCCGCCTCTCGCCCGAAGATAGCTGGGATAGGCTCCAGCAGCCCGCGACCCTAGTGATGAGAAGCGGTACAGAAAATGGATGGATGGATGGATTTTCACAATGATACCACATATATCAGCTCCACGTACACTATCTGTGCTTCAAGCTGGGTCATGCCTCAATCATAAAGAACAGATACTCTCCATGACGCGACATGCGTTTGGTAAAAGATAGTGTGATATTCTTAACGTTATATGTGCCCTGCCTGCGACTGACTGGCGACCAGTCCGGGTTGTAGTCTGCTTTTTGCAAGTCAGCTAGGGTAGACCCCAGCTCCCCATCAACCTGAACAGGCTAAGCAGTATAGAAAATGGATGGATGGATATTCTTAACTCATAATTTTGTTAGGACAGATCATGTGCCCATCTGTCTCCATCCCCTCGCTTTTGAACAGCCCCACCACGACTCGTGTGAAGTTTTACCACCTCTAATTGTACGTTGCAGGTGCAGCATGCAAGGTAACAGAGTTCCAAACGGAGGGTTACTGGAGGGCACTTGACTCTATTCGCCCTTGGGCCAGCTTGGCGTGACTGCAGCCTTGCACATACCTGGTAGTATACATATCAGTGTGTGGGGAAACGTGCACACCTCTAGGCATGGATAACAGCCTAGAATGGTGGGACCATCTTTGTACACGCCCACCTTAAAAATGACAGTTAAGCAAATACTGGAATGAGGCATGTACTACTGCACTGCATGCCTCCATGTACACCCAGGACGCATTCAAAGAAGGACCACATTAATGAGATGCGACCCACTAATTAATGATCATAGCGTTTTTCACACTGGCCATCTAAACTGGAATTTTTCCTGGTTATCTGTCCTGTGTGTAAGGTGCGCATGTGGGATGGGGGTTTGAGGTGGACAGGTGAATTG